>NC_056741.1:1913364322-1913434322 GCF_019279795.1 Protopterus annectens | reverse complement strand
GATGCTAGTGAAACTGCCGTTTCGGATCCGGTCTGGATCCGAAACCCACAGGTTGATGACCAAATGAAGTTAACTACTTCAGATTCATCGATTTCGTATGTGTGTCAACCTCAAGTTTACTGCTTGGGAGGATGATATTGTAAAGGTATTTTGTGATCAGAGTATTGTTTTGGATAAAAAGTAGAATTTTTTTTTTTTTTATTTGGGTTCAAAAGTTGATTAGAGTGGTTCAAAAAAGATTTGATGGAGTAGAAAGTTTAATTAATAGTTTGCAATGATGGCATGCTCGCATCTGAACAGTAAAGTCATCTGCATACTCAATCAGGCAAGCCTTGCCCACTTGCCTATGCATTCTGCCCCATTTCATTAGTTTGGTTCTCTTAGTTGAGCATGAAACAGCACAGATTTAAGAGAAGTAATCTGAATTAATCAGACAGACATCACATTTGTTAGCCTATTATGATAGGACTATTAGTGAGCATGTTTTTTAATAATCCTATATTGACTGATTATAGTTTTACCTTTAAGTTATAAAATAAATGAGACAAATATATTTTTTGACAAAGATGCAGGTCATGCTGTGATCTATTCATCCAATGCCTGTGTATCAAGGCAGGGTGCTTAAAAAGGAGAATCTTGCAGTAGGACACTCATACTGTCTAGCAGATTATGGAAGTTAGTGTGCAAAAATCAACTGAAAACATAATACATCAGTGTCATTAGATTTTCAAAAAGTATCAGTTCAATAGCTGTAAGTTTACAAAAAAGTACTGCATTTTTTCTCTTGGGTATATAAGCCAGGGCAGTTGGCTTAGTTTCCAACTTTCTTCCCCACTTGATTTGTCAAAGAGCTTAAATTTGATAACCAATGCCCAGCTACCTTTCATGCATCAGAATTAAAGTTGCTTACTTGACACTGATTTGACTGATTCATTGATTAATTGCTTGACTGCTTCATTCAAAGACTGCCTTGACCAAATGGAGTAGATTATAAGTATTCAGCAGGAGCTGGTTGGCTGCTAATGTTGTAGACTTCAGTTATGACAGCAGTTTTTGTATTATCCTAGTTGGGACTGGTTGAAGAGAAAATGTTAACGTACTATTCTGAATGAACTGAAGTGTATCTAATGGACTGTCTTACTAGATTCTTTAGTGTTGTAAATGTTACTTGAATGAAGTGGGAGTTGAATTGCTGAGCAATGTTTTGGTTTGTTTTAGAAGAGGATATGGCTGTGTAATTCTTCCAGGTTTCATAATTTTGTTTACGCTACCCAATAACGTTGTGCGTTAGAAAAGTTGTGTGAAGAAAGTTTTTTTTTTGTCAATTTGGATTTTTTTAGCTGTCTATATGTCTGGTAGGAGGTTTCACTTTTGACTTTATACCACTGCTTCCATGTTTTATCTCTTTCTTGTATTACCTGTTCGGTATTTCTTGTAAGCCAAGGGGCTGATATATCTGACTTGCATTTTCATTAATGGAGCCGGACTACTGAGAACTGACAGGAAGTAAAAATTACATTTGTCACCTACTTCATCTAGAAGTAAGGTTTTTAAGGAAGGCCAGTTGATTTGGCCAAGTGCAGAGGTAAAGGAGGTTTAACTAGTTTGTGAGGTTTCGGACTAGATGTACAAGATGTTTTTATACCTTTTGGTGCATTGTCGGATAGCAAATGTGAAATTATGATCACTTAGGGAGTCGGGAAGTGAACCTAGAGCTGAGTTTGTCATGGGCACTGCTTAATATCCAATAAAGTACTGTATTAATGTTGGTCTTTTTACTGAATCTGGCGGGTGAATTAATTCAGCAAAATTATACACACCGAAGCGTTAAAACATTGATTTTGAGTAGCCAAACATTTAAAATCACGGTGTACAATAGCTTCTTGGGTGACATTATTTGTGGTTCATAATGGTGTACCTCCAGTTATGGAGGAACTGGTACTTGATGGGATGTAGACTAGAATTACACACAGTGACGTTTATGCACTAAGCTTTAGAAATTTCAGCTTTGTGAAATGTGGGCACTGCATGATGGTAGATATACAGCTCTAAGTTGTTAGCATAAATAGATACTCCACCATGTCTTTTGTTTAAGCTATCACACCTGATAACATTGTAGCCCTATGGGGGAAATTCATCTTTAATACTGGGTTTCATCCAGGTTTCGGTAAGGGATAAAATATCTGGTTTATGTGAGAAAATCTATGCTTGGAGTTCTGGTACTTTACTGGAAACAATATGAATAGTTACATTAAAAAGCTTGAGACATGAGGGCATAGTGGTCGAGATGACCGCTTTTAAATTATTTGGGGATAGAGGGATGTGACACTTGAGTGGTCTGGTCTTTAACAAAAAAGATAAACATTGTACAGCTCCTTTCTCCCCCACAGTTTATGTGACCCTGGAGGGGATTATAAAATGGTAACTGACATGCTGTGGGAGACTGAGCCTTGCGGGCTTTGGAATGTGCTCAGTATCACTCCAAGAAACACTTCCCAGAGTTATAGCATCTTGAAATAAAATTAAAATTAACAAAAAATCAATACTTTTGTTGTAGCAGTCCTCATTAAATACAGAACAGTGATAAATGCCTTCAAAAATTTTTCTATGCAAATGGCATCATTCTAGCAAGTCATCTGCAGCGGTCTGAGAAGATATGGTAGACAGACCTTCCTTCTTCTCCAGGGACTGGCTACACCTGTCCTTCAAGGTCTTTTGCATACTGTTAAATAACTTTTTTCACTCCTGCAGTGCCTTTTTTTTAGGGAGTGTGAAATTATTAAATATTCTAACTTAAATTCTAGTATGTGGATGTCACGGTGGCTCTATTCACCACAAGGTGCTTCAGAGGCAAAATGTCTGGCTTGGAAACTTTCTTTTACCACAGCATATCTGTGTACATACTGAAAAGTGTTTCAAATCTCTGAAAAGTACTTCCTATTCTAGGGTTCATTGCTTATCACTCGTTCTGGACCACTTGTTGTGAAAGAAGTATACCCATATTTTTGGGTATCTCATACATATGTGTCTCATCCCCAAATGTCTAAGCCTTGATTTAGCACACATCCTCATTACTCTCAACCTCTTGGCACAAGAATTTGGGACAAAGCCAAAAAATAATAAGGGGGAACAAAGATCCATCAAGAACAGATTTCAATTATTGCCCTTCTAAACTTAGAAAGTTAAAATAGGTTTCGCATTAGTATGCATTTTCTGAATGATACGAAGTTTGAAACCCAAATGTCTTTCACTCTAGTAACATCAATCCCTAAAGATTTTCTAGAAAACCACAAATTTTTATGAGGAACAAACCAAAAATATGATGCAATAATATGGACATTCTATGAAAATATGGACAGTTGAAGAGGAATGCTTTCAAACATTTTTTTTCTTACTTTCTCAGCAATTACAAGCCCTCCTCTATGTCCCTGGAGGACCATATAACATTCCTAAGCATGATCTACCAGCTGGAAGTCAAACACCTTTTTATTAAGAAATTTGTGTTACCCAAATATTAACTGGTCCCTTTACACATGCATTAGTTGTCATCCCCAGCACTTTCTCAACATTATCAGCTCCAGATCCCTAGAGAACAAAATGTCATTTGTCTTAACTCACTTCCCTGCCCCCTGCTCACTGCAACAAGTAATCCTGTCTTTAGTCAAATGAGACAATTCAGACATCATGTTCTCAATACCAGCCTCACTAGATCCAGTAATCTTTCTACACTGAGGGACTTAAGAAATACATACCTGCTAGCTTTAAGTGACCTTTCTTAAAAAGCATAAATGGTCCAGTCATTCCAAATCCCTAATCTTCAGTACTTAAGCCTTAACCAAGGACGTTTATGACCTTTTAAATCACTGTAAAGAGAAAAACTGTCCCATTCCATCACAAGCAAAACAATAAATACAACAAATCCTCTACATGGTGGGCTAGCAGAGATTTAAATATGCAAGCTCCTTGCCTTATATAAATCTTGACCTTTCCCAGTTATTAAAACAAAACTGAACCAAACTGGCAAGGAATTCCAGAATACTAAAAGAACCAAGGCTGCCTACCATCACAAAACAACAACTAACACCAAGGATATCTGTAAGGCCTTTTCCAGCTATGCATAAACTCTCCACAATAATACCTTCCTGTACTACCCACTAGCCTAGAATACACTGCTAATATACTGGTAAACAGATTTGGCTTTTATTTCACTCCACCTATTATACCCCTGGTTTCCCCATAACAAAGCAAGTAAAAATCCCATCAGACCAAGTCTCAGCTGCCATCTCCAATACAATACAATAACAGTCTAGTTTTGTCAAACGTAGATCCTGTCCATTTAATCTGGTCAATTGCTTGACAGGGTTATAGAAGCTGTTGATGGCAGCCATGTAGTGAATGTAATGTATCTTGACATGGTTAAGGTCTGACACCATTCTGCATGCTGGCATCACACAAAAGCTAAATGCTTTAAAAATCAATGCATATGTGGTAAGATGGATAAACAAATTGGCTGAAAGACAGAACCAACACACTGCAAGTTACAGGTGCTTCATCAGAAAGTATGAAAGTGACAAGCAGTATCCCACAGAGCTTTGTGCAGGGGCATCTATTTGTTTTTGGTATTTACTTCGCAGATGCCTACATACTGAACCAAGATCTCTGGCTAATAAAGTATGCAGACAATTGCAAACTGCGACTGTTAAGTCAGCTTACAACACCCAAACCCTCAAGAATGAACTTGCCCAAGTAAATTCTTGGTGTACTAATAACGGGCCAAAACTATGTGCTAGAAATCACGTATCATCACTTTTGGTATACAATCCCTCCTCTAAATCATAATGTCTAGACACACACCTACAAAACAAAAATGTAGTTAGGAACCTGGGTAAGGCTCCATCTCTTTTGACCATTGTGTACGGTTGTCAGGAAATCCTTTTATTTTGCTCACTAATAGCCAAAGGAATACTATCAAGGTATAGAGGGGTGATCACTGCCTTATATTCAGCACTGATCGGGTCAGTTACTATTGGGCACAACAGCCCCTTTGTATGTATCTCACTAAACATATAGACTAATTAGAAAGATCCCGGAAGTTCCTATCCAAAAAGATCACAAGCCTAACATCCCTGAGGTACCAAGAGAGGCAGGAAGCTTTATCCCTTTCTTTAGTGCATTACAGACTTTTGACAGGAGACATCGGTCTTGTGTACTGTGCCATTAGAGACCATATTTGGTGAACCTCCTGTTTCTTTGCAAGCCCAATGTCTCTATCAAAACTAGAACCAGGGACCCAAGTCTTGTCCAACAGCAAATATAACAAGGTGGAGGGATAGTTTATAAACCAGTGCTCCCCAAACCTCTGTAATAAACTTTCCCAGCATGCTAAGCAGTGCAATTCACTATCTTCTTTCAAACAAAGTAGATGAATTGATGGGTATCCACAAATTTATTCTAGGGATGAGTGGTACAACCATTTTGTCAAAAAAGGGCCTCTTAACTGAGGGAAGGTACTAGGAAGGCAAGAATTGTGAAGAGACTTGGTGGCCTTGGAATATCTATTAATCAAAACCCCTCCATGGGTCCAGACAACTTAAAATGAAGTTGTTGCTGCAGATAAATTGAGTCTACTAAAAACTATTAATGCATCAAAAGAAATAGCATTGGAACCATGACAAACTATATCAAAGTATTTCCAATACAAAAAAAAATATTTTGCATACAAGTGCTTTAGCATGCTTAAACCCAAAACAGTCAGAACTCATATTTAAATAATTTAAAATTCATCACAATTCTAATTCAATGATATGACTTCCTATATATACTCATAGGGTGGTACTAAGCTATCGGCTCTAGGGCCTATACAAGCCTAGCCATAACAATTCCCTGGATATTTCTTCCCACAATATTTAGTTCCCTGGACCCCTGTCTAGCAGGGTGACTGACATGATCCCCGGGGTGAATTTCCTATCTCCCATCCAATCATCAAGGTTCCTTCTGAAGAGGGCCAAGGAGGTGCTCTGCTTGACATGTATGGGCAGGCTCTGGGTCAGGAACCTATCCCTCCAGCATGTTTTGTTCATTGTGATGACAAGGTTTAGATCCCTGGAGCATGTGGCTCTGAGGGATTGGGATTTCTTTAAGTGGAGCATATCCAACAGCTCAGGGTTTGACATGGCCTTGTATGTTAAGCAGAGATTGCCTCTGAGTAAACGATATGCCACAGAGTATAGCTGGAGTTTTTTTTAGACGGTCAGCATAGGGCATCTGCTTTAGGCCTGTGATTCTTTTAGTGAGGTATTTCTGCACCCTTTCCACCTGTTGCAGATGTCTTGTGAAGTACATACCAAAAGGGGCATTGTACTCTATAATGGGTCTAATGAGGAATGAGTACAGTGGGACAATGACCTCCTTTTTTCTGGATGAAAAGCCCTTAGTGATGAGGTGTGCCACATAGAAGGATTTCCTGACTGTTGTGGCGATGTGGTTATCAAAGGTGAGACCACTGTCCACCTGTGTGTCCCTAAGTCTCTCATCACACTTTCAGAGTTTAGTGTACTGCCACCTATGCGGTAATTCATGGGTACATGGTTTTTCCCAAAGGGGATAACTATACATTTCTTAGCATTAAGCTTGAGCCCATGGCTCTGGCACTAAGCATCTGTTTCTGTAAGGCCCTTTTGTAGAATATCCACATCATTTGGGGATTCAATAATGGCTCCCAGTTTGTGTTCATCTGCAAACTTTGTTAGCCAGAGTCCCTTAGTGTTGGGCCTGTACTTCAGAGAAGCAGATGCCAAACAACAGCGGTCCCAGGACTGAACCCAGAGGTACTCCACTTGTCTGGAGCTGGATTTGGAATCGGCTATTTTACAGTCTGGGTTCTGTCAGTAAGCCAGTTGACTGTAATTTTCTCCTTGTTCAGCCTAGTGAGTGGGACATCAGTGTGCCTGACTATAGAGTCACCTATGACTAAAGTGTTGGGTACATTGTCTTGCCTCAGGGGCTGTTGTTGGGTGGCACACTGGTGTTGTGAGCTGTGTGTCACTTTGGTTGTGACTGGTGTTTGCTTGCGTTTCAGCTTCAGAAGTCCTTGTTGCTTGGGCAGGTTAATGTTAAGGGCCTCCACATATGAGGGTTTAGTGCTGCTATGTGTGGGTGCTGATGGTGTGGGTTTTAAAGGGCTATGTGTTGCTTGAGGTGTAGTGCAGGTGTTAACCTTCTCCTCTTGACTGTCTAGCGCAATCTTGGTTGGAGAGAGCTTTGCTACTTATAATATAGTTCAACATTTTATATTATTGTTTCTCCTTTAAAATTAGTTTACTACTTTTATAACCAATTGATCCAAGGAAACGGTCTGCTAAAGCTTTATTAATCCATTTATATTCCTCCTTGTCTATGATATTCCTCCTTTTCCATGACACTCCTTATGTCAAACCCCCAATACTTTTTTTATTACTTGCAGCATGTGTTTGTATACTGTATGCATCTGTATCAGTCTCATTATATTGGACACTTGATCTCTTATGTGTTCTTTTAACTTTCTGTTGTTTTTTTCCAATATAATATACAGGACAGTGAATGCAACAATTAAATTAATTTATATGTTATCTGACAGGGATTGCTGCTTTTTTTTTAAGTTTTAATAAGGAATTTTCCTTTGAGAAGCTACATTTTTGGGCTTAAGACAGATTAGGGTATTATACATATGATGGCTTATAAACAAAGAAAAAAGAATGCATATCAACATCATACTAGTATGTACCTCCCCCCCCCCGAATACTTTTAAAAATGTAGCAAAAAGACGAATGTTGAGAATATCAAGATTGAATATGCAGTATGAAGTACTATATAAACAGCTACAGAACATGATAAAAGATCTTCCAAGCAGAGGATATGACAGGAATACTCTCATACCACAGAAAGACATACCCAATAATAAAGGGAGACAGAAGACAGCAAGGCCGGTATTTTCAAAAAGGATACAAGAACAGCAGCATGCAGAAATGGGACAAAAGCTTAGATGTGTTTATTTTTTAAATGTTTTATCAAAAAAAAATTGTAAATGTCACAACCAACCACGTTTAAAAAAACATAACACCATTTGCAGTACAATATAAAAAAGACAGAGTAATGATAAAAAACGAACGTCATTATTATCTATATACATACAACAAATTAATATGCAACAAGGTAATAGCAAAAAAGCTCTCTGAATCTTTTCCAAAGTAAATATATTTGAATAAACCACACATCCTTTTTCTAGGGATAATATCAAGTGTATCCATAGCAATCCATATACCCACACTGACTGAAATATTTATTAGACAATAGTTGGAAGATAAAGGAAACAAGTCTGTGTTATTTAGATTTAATCTGTAGTTAGATGTTGCCGCAAATAATTCTATGGATTTTAATATTTTTGTTATATCACATTTGGCACAGTGAGGTAAATGTTAATGCCTTCTGCAAAAGCTGTAAACTTGATACATGTGTTATTACATGAAGACAATTTATAGTATGTGCCTAATACAACAGCATAATGTCATCATCATCAGAGTGAAAAATTCTCAAATTTTTAATATCTTTCTGGTACCTCGGCTTTTTGCCTTCAAGGAATACTAAATAGTATACTCCACCCCTCTTTTATACACACCCAGTTAATACCAATCAAGCAAAGTTGTAAACGATGATGGTTATGAAAATCAAACTGAGTTTAATAAGGAGTTTAACACTGGTTATGGGCATTTACAAGTACCTCAATCCGCCTCAAATAAAAGCAAATTTACACCACCAAAACTCCCAATGTGTATTAGAATATATGAAGATGTTGTTTGTAGTCAGGTTGAACATGAATTCGACAATTATTTGAGGGAAGAAAAAAAGTATAATTTATCTAAAAAAAGGTACGTTTAAAACTGGATAAATATGTTTTTCATCAAGCAAAGGGGGTAACTGGGTGAGAATGAATAGGGGTTAATATGAAAAGATGGTGATGGATTTAATAGGTAAAACTAATGAGTATTCTGAACTAAATAAGAACCCATGACCTAGTTTCAATGAAGAACTGTTGGAAGTGTTAGAAAGGGGTGAAAGATTGGACTTTTTTGATAGTAAATACGTACAAAAGTTATTCAGGAAAGAGCCCAAAGATCCGAAGTTCTATGCAATGCCAAAAATTCACAAAAATCTAAGCCCCACCCCCAGGTAGCCCCATTGTTTCAATGATTGGCTCACACAAAGAATGTAGGGAAATTCTTGGATTTTCAATTGAAATATTGAAAAAGGGTACCAGCTTATATTCAAAATATAAGGGAGCTGTGTGAAAAGTTAAAGAAAATCAAGTGGCAAGAAGAGTATTTTTGGGCCACAGTTGATGTGAGCTCTTTATATGAGTATTGATACCAAGAGAGGTTTAGAAGCTATGGGGGAGGGACCACGGTCATCATTCCTTTTACTTCTGTTAGAGTTTTGCTTGACAATTATTTCAAGTGGGAAAGGAAGTCCTTTTTTCAGAAAAAGGGTACAGCTATCGGGGTGGCTTTTGCCCCCTCATATGCTACAGTTTACATGGGGGAGTTTGAAAGACAGTTTGTGCATCAAAATAGTTTTTTTGTTAACAATGTGGTGTTTTTTGGTAAGTTTATAGATGATTTGATTTGTGTGTGTAAAGGGGAACAGCAGGAATTTGAGAAGTTTATGACAGAGTTAAAAAGCACAGAACGTGGTTTGAGGTTTACATATGAGGTAAATGCCCAAAAGATTACATTTCTGGATGTAGAATTGTATGTGAATATGGGAAACCATATACAATTTAGACCCTATAGAAAACTGACTGCAGTAAATAATTTCTTGCATGCGGAAAGTATGCATCCTCCTCATCTGATTAAGGCTTTGCCTTTAGGTGAGTTGAAACAAATATTTTGGAATACATCAGAACAAGAAGTTATGTACTCACCATAACATTCAATGTATGCAGTCCATCTCGCCTCACATTCTTACCCGTGGGTTCGGAGCCGAATGTCGGCTCCGACTCGGCCGATTTTTACTTGCTCAAAGTCTCTCAATGGCTGGGCTAAGAGGATATCCCATGGTGCACTGCTCCATATCCCCCGATCTAGTTTGCTGCGAAACATATGTACTTCATACAAACCTCACATCCATATAAACAAGAAAGGGACTCTGCAGGTGACAACCTATACTCCAAATCCTATACTCCAAATCCTCCAGGCAGGGGGAAGGTGGGAGGGTAAGAAAGAATGTGAGGCAAGATGGACTGCATACATCGAACGTTATGGTGAATACATAACTTCTTGATGTTATGCAGTCCTATCTCGCCTACATTCTTACCCGTGGGACAGCGTCCCTAGCACCTACATCCTGGGTGGCTCATAGGAAAATACTCCTGAGAACTGTGGAACCAAAGGAAGATCTGCCCCTGGAGACCACGTCCAATTTGTAATGAGAAACAAAATTGAGGAGAAGCCCAAGTAGCTGCAGCACATATATCATCCATTGACACTCTAGCTTGATAGGCTGTGGATGTGGAAACAGCTCGCATAGAGTGTGCCTTGACTGGAAATGGCAAATTTTTATCTCCTGCCTGATAGATGAAAGAGATGCAACTGGCTATCCATCTAGACAGCGTAACCTTGGATACCGGAGAACCCAATCGGTTTTCCGAAAAGGAGACAAAGAGTTGGTCAGACTTCCGGATATCTTTTGTCCGGTGTAGATAGAAGCGTAACTGTCTATGTAAATCCAATTGGTGAAATCTAAATTCTGCCTTGTTAGAGAAGTGGGGAAAGAACACCGGCAGCTCAATGGATTGATTCATGTTAGACATGGAAGCCACTTTAGGAAGGAACAATGGGTTTGGTCTAAGAGAGACCCTATCTTTGTGAAAGATTAAATATGGGAGTTTGATGGAGAGAGCTTGAATTTCCGAGACCCACCATGCTGAAGTGATTGCTATTAAGAATGCTGTTTTCCATGTTAAGAATTTTAATTCACAGGTAGCTGCAGGTTCAAATGGTGGTAGAGTAAGGGCTTTAAGAACAAAATTCAGATCCCAGGGCATGACGGGTTCGGACACTGGTGGACGAAGCAACAGGGTACCTTTAAGGAATGCTTTGCATAGTCTGTGTGCCATAAGACTAGGTTCATTCGCTACGTGGAAATTAGATATCACCGCCAGCTTTACTTTGATGGTGGCTGATGCGGACCCCTGATAGAAAAGCATTGACAAGAACTCCAGAACTGTATCTATTGGAGCTGTGTAAGGATCGATACCTCTAGTATGAGCCCAGATGGAGAACCTTTTCCATTTGTTAGAGTAAATCTTTCTAGTGGATGGCTTATGGGAGGACGATAATATATGGACCACTTCTGGTGAAAAATTATGACGTCTGACTAGCGATGGAAGTGGAGTAGCCAGGCTGTCAACCGGAGTGTCCTCAGAGAGGGGTGGAACTGTCCCGACATGTGTGTCAGTAAATCTGGTAGAGGGTCCAGAATCCAAGGAGTGTCCACAACGTATGGTTGAAGAAAGGGGAACCATACTTGACGAGGCCAGTGTGGGGCAATCAGAATCATTCTGCTTCCCAAGGATTGCGCTTTCTGAATCACCCTTGAGAGAAGGGGAAACGGAAGGAAAGCATAAAAAAGACTGGAGGGCCAATCGTGAACCAGAGTGTCCCTGGGTGATTCCCCCTGTGGGGGGATCAGCGTGAAGTAGTTGCTGCATTTCGCATTGAGGGCTGGCAAAAAGGTCGCAGCAAAGCTGACCCCATCTGCTGAAGATTCGCTCTGTAACCAGGCGATTCAGGGGCCACTCGTAAGGCATAAGTATTGCTCTGCTTAGCCTGTCCGCTATTACATTGGACTTCCCCGGAATGTGCATTGCTACCAGAAACTGTTGGGAAGCTATTGCCCAATTCGACACTCGCATAGCCTCTCTGCATAGGGGGTAAGACCATGTTCCCCCTTGCTTGTTGAGATACCACACTACTGACATGTTGTCTGAGTGTATCGCAATAGTCCCTAGAGGAAGAACTTCCTGAAGTGCCTGCAACGCAAGAAGCACTGCTCTCATCTCCAGGAAGTTTATATGCGAATGTATCTCGTGTTCTTGCCACGTGCCTTGGACTGTCCTGCCGAGATAATGCCCCCCCACCCCATCTGGGAGGCATCCGTGGTCACCGTGGCAACAGGGACGGGGGGGGGGACGAAGGGCTTTCCCCTGTTCGTGCACAGCCACCAACGGAGGTCCTGTTTGCACCTGTCTGTGATTAAGATGGGATGAGATAGAGGGAGTCTTTGGAGAGACCATTGGACAAAGAGGAGCCATTGAAGAAGTCTCATGTGTAATCTCGCTAGAGGGACTAGCATGATAGTTGCCGCCATGGTCCCTAGGAGTTGTAGAACCAGTCTTGCCTTCGCTTGTCTCAGGGGCATCAGTATGTGAATTTGTCGTTGCAATACCGTGATCCTTTCTTGTGGTAAGAATGCTCGCATTTGAATGGTGTCCAACTCTGCTCCTATAAAGGTGACACTTTGTGAGGGCAATAAGGCAGAGGTTTCCCAGTTTATCGTTATGCCCAACTGGTGACATAGCCTCATGGTAGCATCCCTGGTCTGAACTAGTTGATGCCTGGTGGGGGCGGTAAGGAGCCAGCTACGGAAACACCTGGAATCCGTGACGTCTCAAGTGAGCCGTCACCACTGCCATACATTTGGTGAACACCCTGGGGGCTGTGGTGAGACCAAAGGGCAGGGCTCGAAACTGGTAGTGACTGGCTCCCAGCCGGAAGCGTAGGTGACTCCTGGATGCTTTGTCCATTTTGACATGGTAATAAAGCATCCTTGAGATCGATGGAGCACATCTAAACTTCCTCTCCCAACAATGGGAGAATCGATTGTAGAGTGACCATACGGAACTTGGACTTGTGTACGTAATTGTTGAGTTGACTGAGATCTAGTATGGGTCTCAGGTCCCCTGTTCTTTTCGGCACCAAAAAGAATCTTGAGTAAGTCCCTAATCCGATTTGGTCTGACGGGACTGGTTGGATGGTTCCTTTTTCTAGCAGCTGAGAGACCTCTGAGGCTGCTTGATCCCTTTGACTGCGTGGAAAGTCTGGGATTTTTCTTACTGGCGGGGGTACTGAAGAGAATGGGATGAGGTAACCTCTGGAAACTATCCTTAGTACCCATCGGTCCTGGGTGATGCTCTCACAGGCTTGCGGGTATAAGGAAATTCGACCCCCGACTGGCTTTGGATAAGCGCAGTCGGGCACACCCTCAGGAATGAGAGTATGGAGAGCCACGGAATGAGTCGTTAGTCTCCCGAATTGCGGGGGCCCCCTCTGCCTCTGGGGCGACGTCTCCCTGAGTAACCCCCCCCTGCCTCTGGAGGGGGGTTCACCTTGTGTGGCAGGAAAAAACCTCTGTGATTTCTTGAACCACACCCCCCCCCCCGCTGGGCCTTGGGATAAGGCCTAGAAGGAAGGGAAAAACGGACCCCTATGACAGACAGGGTCTTTCCCTCTTGCTAGCACCTGGTGAGGGTGTCTTTCACTTTGGTCCCAAACAAGGAGGAACCGTCAAATGGGGCCTCAGTGAAGGAAGACTTGAAGGCCTCCACGAAGTGACACAGGTGCAGCCAGGCTTGCCTTCTAAGGGCGACCCCTGAGCTCTCCGCCCTGCTCACTCCCTCTGCTGCATATGAGATGAGCCGCATGGACGAATTAGCGATGGATTTGAGGGTAGAAACCTGTGCGTTGACCGTCTGAGCCACCGCCTCAGGTATGTTACCCGCAAGAGTATCTTCCAGTTCTTTGAGATCTCTCTGGAGCCAAGTGAAGTGAGACAAATAATTCAGCGACCGTAAAGTGAAGGTTGCTGAAGATAGGGTACGCTTCCCATACCGGTCCATGGTCCTAGACTCCTTGTTAGGAGGATGGACCGATGAGGAAGATACTGCAACTTTCTTCTGTGTGGCTGCCGCCACCACCATGGCATCTACTAGGACTCCTTTTGATAGAAACTCTTTTCTCTGGGGTGCGGACAGAAATTTGTTGGGACGCCTGGGCACGGGTTCCACAGAATCAGGGTTTTCCCACACTCTTCGACAAATGAGGTCAAGAAGTTCGTCGAAGGGTGGAGACACCCAGGAGGCGGAAGGTTGAGCACCAAAAGCCTTAAGGAATACTGACTCCTTCTCGGAAGGAGTTTTGGAAGGCCAGCCTCCTCTTTGTTTCAGTATCTGCAGGATATCGGAGAAGGAAAAGTACAGTTTTGTACCTACCATAAATGTAGATGTTCGAGTGCTAATACAGCTGCAGTCATAACAGATGGGTTTTCCTGCCGTCAGGCGGGTCCTCGGTCGGCCGAATTCCAAAGTCTAGGTCTGGCGTCGGTTGTCGTCGCTTCTTCCCTGACGTCAGTGCGA
Source organism: Protopterus annectens (assembly GCF_019279795.1). Classification (NCBI taxonomy): domain Eukaryota; kingdom Metazoa; phylum Chordata; order Ceratodontiformes; family Protopteridae; genus Protopterus; species Protopterus annectens. Next base: position 1,913,419,876 of record NC_056741.1, on the reverse strand, counting down.
CAGGGGTATAAAAGAACCAGCAGACACCATTTTCTTCAGTTTTTCTTGCCCCAGATGTCAGGTGCCCCCAGAAGGAAGGCAAAACATAAATTTATGTAATAATGCAAATGCAATATAATCAAAAAACAGTAGTTGCAAGCAAATACACCATAAAAGAATACCCCAATGAGGTTGTATGAGGAGGTGTTAGCCATTAGGCCTGTCCCAAGAGGGGAAGGAGGGAGGGAAACCTGGACTGCAGCTGTATTAGCACTCGAACATCTACATTTATGGTAGGTACAAAACTGTACTATGTTCATCACGCATACAGCTGCAGTCATAACAGATGGGTAGAATCCCAAAGCTAATAAAGGGGTGGTAGGCACCAAGTGGAACTAGGAGGAGCCAGGATGCCCTGCAAGACTGCAGTGGCAAAGCCCGCTCTAGTTTTGGAGTATAATGGTAGGTGATAGTGCTTGGAGAAAGTATGTACAGAACTCCAAGTGGCTGCTTCCAAAATATCTTTGGTATGAACCCCCCTGAGGAAAGCTGCAGAGGTAGCTGTGGCCCTCATGGAGTGAGATCTGATGCCTGTAGGCACAGTTTTACCATGAAAAGAGTAACAGAAGCGTATGCAGTGGGCTATCCATTTTGAGATTGTCTGTTTGGAAATAGGCTTCCCTTGAGCACCTGTAGCATAGGACACAAAGAGGTGCTCTGATTTTCTGAAAGGCTTTGTTCTGTCCAAATAATAACGGAGCTGTCTGTGAATGTCCAAGGAATGTAGTAGTCTCTCCCCTTTGTTTTGTGGATTAGGGTAAAAGGTAGGCAAGTGGATAGCCTGATTCAAGGCTACCCTGGATACTACCTTTGGCATAAATGAAGGATTGGTTCGTAAGGAAACTCTGTCCTGATGGAAAATGATGAAAGGCTGCACAGCCATGAGGGCTTGTAGTTCCGAAACCCTGCGTGCTGAGGTGATAGCTAGAAGAAAGGCGGTTTTCCATGACAAATATTGCAGATCTGTTGAAGCAGCTGGCTCAAAAGGAGGCAGGGTTAGTTTTTCTAGAATGAAATTGAGGTCCCAAGCAGGTACTGGTTGCTTCCTTGGGGGTTTTATATTCTTAGCCCCTCTGAGGAACTGTCTTAAGAGAGGGTGAGAGAATAACGGAGGATCAGTGTTGTACTCTGCAGAAATGGCTGAGGCATGGATTTTGATGGAGGAGAATGAAAGTCCACTGCATAGCAGCTCGGCTAGGTACTGTAATATTTGAGGTAAATTCAGTATTCCAGGATTCTGACCCTTTTTCTGATTCCAGGCACAAAACCGTTTCCATTTTGTGGAGTAAGCTTTTCTAGTAGAAGGCCTTCTGGCCTCCAAAATGACATCCTGCACCTCCTTGGAGAGTAGGGTCTGCTGTGAATTTAAGGAATCCTCCATGTGGCTAGATTGAGTGTTTTCAGCTGACTGTGAAGAGTTTTGAAGTTGTGCTGAGTCAGTAGAAGAGGCATTAGAGGCAGGATCCATGGTGGGGAATGCGTCAGGCTCCTCAGGAGTGGGTACCAGTGTTGTCTTGGCCAGTCTGGAGCAATGAAAATCATCTTTGGTCTGTCTGCTCTGGCATTTAATAGAACTTTGGCCAGCAGTGGAAGAGGTGGAAAGGCATAAACCGTCATTGTTGCCCAACTGAAAGAGAGTGAGTCCACTTTCCAGGCCTGTGGATGAAAGGTCCTTGAGCAGAATTTTGTCAATTGGTAATTTCTGTGGGTGGCAAAGAGATCTATGTCTGGCCTTCCCCATGCTTGAATTATAATTGTAAAAACTTGAGGATGCAACTTCCATTCGTGTGGATCTGTCATATTTCTGCTCAGGTTGTCTGCCAGTGTGTTTTCCTTCCCTGGCAGGAATTGTGCTTGAAGTTGGATTTGCAATTCCAGAGCCGTGTTCCAAAGGGACATGGCTAGTCTGCACAGGGGGTATGAATGAGTTCTTCCCTGTTTGTTTATGTACCACATCACTGTGGTGTTGTCTGTCTTTATCAATAGCTGGCCTGGATGCAGTAGGTCTTTGAAAGCCATAATAGCATTTATTACTGCTAGCATTTCCTTTTGATTGATGTGTAGGTGCTTTTCTTTTTGTGACCATTTGCCCTGAATGCACCGATCTGTCATGTGCGCCCCCCAGGCGTAGTCAGAGGCGTCTGTAGTGATGACTTGATTTGCTTGAGGCTTGCAGAATGGGAGACCTATGTTTCTTTGGCATGCTTGAGCCCACCACAGAAATTCCTTTTGAAGACATGGAATCAGTGGTTTGATTGTTTCCAAACTGTGGCTGTGTTGAGACCATAAGTTTTTTAGGTACCACTGAAGTTTCCTCATATGCAGCTTTGCACATGGGATTAGCAGGATGCAAGATGCCATGAATCCCAGAGCCTGCAGGATTTTCCTTGCAGTCAGCCTGGTGAAGGGTTGCCAGTTTTCTGAAGTATTGAGTTAATTGCCCTTGTTTCTCTGGCGTGAGGTAGGCCATCTGGGTGTTTGTATCCAAGCTGGCACCCAGGAAAATTATTGTTTGAGAGGGTATTAGTCTTGACTTCTTTTTGTTGACTGTGTATCCCAGAGATTTCAACAACATTATTACAAACGCCAGGTGTTTCAGAAGAGTGTGTTTGCTGTCCGCTTGGATCAGGCAGTCGTCCAAATATGGGTATATTTGTATCCCTTGAAGTCTGCAGAAGGCAATTACTGATGCCAGGCATTTCGTGAACACTCTGGGCGCAGTAGATAAGCCAAAGGGCAATGCAGAGAATTGATAACGGGATGAACCTGCAAGAAATCTGAGGTATCTTCTGCAATCTTGTCTGATTGGGACATGCAGGTATGCCTCCTTGAGGTCCAATGTTACCAGCCAAGACTCCTTGCCCAGCATGGGAAGAAGCTGCTGTAATGTGAGCATCTTGAACTTTGGTACGAGTAAATATGTGTTTAGGATGGATAGGTCCAAAATAGGTCTCCAATCTTTGCCCTTCCTTGGTACCAGGAATAGTCTGGAATAAAAACCTTGACCCTGTTCTTGTGCAGGTACCTCTTGAATAGCTTTCATGTCCATGAGATCTGAAATTTGTTTTGTGCCTCTGCCCTTTGATTGTGTGGCAGGTTTGGCATGCCTCTCATTTTTGGAAGGGTGTGAAAGTGGAATCTGTAGCCTCTGTCTATAATGTCCAGGATCCATTTGTCTTTTGTGACAATATGCCAATTTTTCGAAAATAATGCCAGTTTTCCACCTAAAGGTGCTGCCATTTGAGCCTTGCTTGGCATGCAAAGGGAAAGTCATTGGGTCTGCTTTCTGAATGGCTGTGAACTATCCTCACCCCCTCTTGGTGTAGGTGTTTGCCATTGTCTGCCTCTAAATGATCCTTGAGATTGCCCTCTACCCCTCGGGCGCCTGTATCTACCTCTTTGAGGTCTGTCCGTGGCTGGAAAGGACCAATTTTTTGAAGGCCAATTTCTACTGAAGCGTGGGGGTTGTACCTGTAGGAAATCTTTCACTGTTTGCATAGATTTTGCCTTTTCCTCCATTTTCTTTAATACCTCCTCAGCTTTAACACCAAACAATACATCTTTTTGAAGAGGTGCATCTAGCAATTTAGCTTTGACATGATCTGGTAAGGTTTGCTCTTTGAGCCAAGCATGTCTACGTATGACTGATCCTGTAACAGCAGGTCTACAAGAGGCCTCTAAAGCATCAAAACCACATTGCAAGGTATGTTTACCCACTTGCTCTGCACTATGCAACAAATCCTGCAACTCCTTCAAGTCTGGTTGTTCAGGTTGTGACATCTTGCTTTTCAACTGAGATAACAAAAACTGTTGATACTTTAACATATGGAACTGACAGTTTAATGCCCTCATGGTTAAGGTGGCCGAGGTGTATACCTTTTTCCCCCACCTTTCTAAAGCTCTTGAATCTCTCTCCGAAGGTAATGGATTTTTGGCAGTGGAGGCCTTAATTCCCTTGGGACCCTGTGAAATAGTTTCTGGGTCAGCCGCATGGCTTTTGTATAGGAATTGGTGTGAATCAGGAACCCGGTAATACCTGTCAGGCTTGACTGGAGCTGGAGGTAAAGAATCTGGGTTAAGGCTGGCCTCTGAATACACATCATCTAGTATGTCTAAGACAGGAGGTATAGCCAGAGGCCTGTGCTGAGGGAGCAAGAGGAAATCCCTGAGCCTTTTCTTGGAGTCTGAGTATTCTTGGCCTTACCAGTGGAAGTGTTCCCTCAAGGTATGCAAGGTTTCCCCAAAAGAGTAATCCTCAGGGGGGGAGACAGAGGGAATGGACTCCTCTGCATCAGAATCTTCGAAAGGGGAGTAAGAATGTTCCTGGTCCTCAGAATGTTCTGAAGTAATGGAGGCCTGGTCCGAGGAAGGGTATTCTTCCTCCACTCTGGGCCTTTTGTCCGGGGGGGGGGGTTGAGAACCCCTGATAAGAGTAATCAAATCCTCAGCCATTTTGAGCATCTGCTTTTTAGGCATGGGGCCTTGAGAGGGGCCCTGTGGAGCTTGTCTTTTAGAATGCATGGCTGCTTTAGTTTTAGTGTAAGCCTTAATGGAAAAAGAAGAAGGCCTGAAGACCCCTTGAGAGGTGGCAGGCCTGTCTGCACTCTGAGTTTCCCCGCCAAGAGTGGCTTCGGTATCTGTAGTCGGGGTGTGGGCCGAAGAGCCTGCGACCTCGGGCACAGAAGACACCGCTAATGAAGTGTCATCGGGAGTCAGGGGCTGCGTAGGCGCCTCGCTGAGAACCGGAGCACATGTAGTCGGCTTTAGCGTGGTGTCGGTAGAAGTCGTGGACCTCGTATGTCGTTCCTTATCTTTACGTCGTTTACTCAAAACTGGAGTTGGAGTATCCGACGACATGTTGTAATTAAACTTTTTGCCAAAATAGTGTTGGGCGAACTCCGCCAGAAGCTTAATAGTGCGTGTGTTGAATGTAGCACAAAAACGACAGGCCGAGACGTTGTGGTCTGGGCCTAAGCAAGGTATACAGAGGGAATGGAAATCCTTATGCGGTATTTGCTTCTCACATGAAATGCAATAAACAACTTTGGCTGACATCGGTCTGAGGCAAGAAAAGTTTCCCCAACGGGGTACTTAGCTTTCAAGAAGTCTTCGGTTGAAAAATATTCGTAATCTCAGGAGCTGGCCGACCGGCACTTGCGAACTGCTTCGGCTTCGGGCACCGCGCGGCAAGAAAGACTGGGGAAAGTGGCGTCGGCTGGTTCTTTTATACCCCTGTCGCACTGATGTCAGGGAAGAAGCGACGACAACCGACGCCGGACCTAGACTTTGGAATTCGGCCGACCGAGGACCCGCCTGACGGCAGGAAAACCCATCTGTTATGACTGCAGCTGTATGCACGATGAACATCACCATCAGAGGAAGACTTGGGGGACCCTTCCGATTCCTCGAGGTCAGTATCGGAGGTGAGAGACTCATCCTGGGAGTCATGTGCTTCCTCTTGCACAATTTCTTTCTAGGAGGCTCCTCAGGCACGAACTCTGGGAGACCCTCAGAAAGTTGGGGACCGCTCATGGGGGTATCCTTAGGGCCTGGCGCTCTACTGTCTATGGATAGGTGAGTGTCAGAGGCTCTTGCCGGGGTGGTGGGGGACGGGATGACTGACCCGGGTGATGTAACTGACGATCTTGCCAGCGCGCTCCGCATGGCCTCGAAGGCAGGTCCTCCCAAGTCAGAGGACCAACCGGCCTCCGAGGCCACGACCGGGATCCCAGAGCCGATGCACCAAGTGGGAGACTCGGAACCGACAGTTGTCCCAAAGTATCCCCCTCGGGCCTGACCGAAGAGACCAGAGTCTCGAACCCTGTTGACGGAACCGACATGGTCGGAGCCGATGTTGGCACCGATAGACCCAAGGGGGTTATCAGAGCCGGCGCAGGAACATCACTCGGAGCGGAGCATAACGGCTCCGACGACAAGGATGTGCTCGGAGGAGGAATCATCGAAACGGTCATAGAAACCGGCTCCGGAGCAGAGTGGGTCGGAGCCGAGAACAATTTGGCCAACACCGGCGACTGCAGGAGCCTCTGCACTACCCTATCAACATCCAAATCAGAAAGCCTGGAGGACTTGGAGGAGAGTGATGGAGATTGGGATCTCTTGTCTGGTGAACCATGCCTGACACTGGGTGACCGGCTCCGAATGTTCTCAAGAATAATGGGAGCCGACGACGATACAGTTAGCACTGATACCTCCTGCGGCCCCGAGGACAGTGGAGCCAAGGAGGTAGAGTCCAAAACAGTAATCTTCTCCGGAGGCTCCGAAGTGGCAGATGGAGCCAGAGACCTTTTCTTAGACTTGGAAGCTTTAGACTTAGACTGAGTACTAGAAGCCGAATCTATAGCTTTCTCAAATGACTGTTTCAAAAGTCCTTTTAATATTAATTTGTTTTTCCTCTCCTGGAGCACCCTAGGACTGAACGCGTGGCAAAAGCTACACGACTCCTGTAAACGGATGGCTCCGAGGCAGTAGACACACACAGAGTGTCCATATGTGATGGACATTTTATATCCACATTTGGAACATTTCTTAGCCAGAAGGCTTATGCTCCTTCTGATCCTTGGACATTTTATAATTAGCGTTAGTGAAACACCTAGATACAACTTACAAAAAAGGGCGGGAAAAACCACACAATATAGACCAGAAAAACACCGTACTAAGCACACTGAGAACCTCTAACTGAAACGGTTCACACACAAGATAGACACACCAGGAAAACAGTACTAGCCACACACAAAGAACCTCTAACTAAAACGGTTCTTCTAGGTATTACACAGGAAAAACACGATGACCAAAGGTTTATCCAACAACAGAGGGGAGGACTAGGTCCTCTAACTAAAACGGGCCTAGCCCACTGGAACAGTAGGGATACCAAACAACTAACACTCTCAAGCACTGAAAAAACACACACAAAATTAGCGATCAGCAATAAGAATAGCTATTAAAATAGCTTTTGGGTCTGAACTAACCACTTTCTCAAAAAGAAATAGCAAAAAAGAAGGTACTTAGCCACAGCCAAGCGTGACCACGTCCAAGCTACACAAGTGGCAAATGAGATCTGGGGATATGGAGCAGTGCACCATGGGATACCCTCTTAGCCCAGCCAATGAGAGACTTTGAGCTAGTAAAAATCAGCAGAGTCGGAGCCGACATTTGACTTCGAACCCACGGGTAAGAATGTAGGCGAGATAGGACTACATAACATAAGGAGTTAAAGCAAGCATACTTAGATGAGACACTTGAAAGGTTGAAATGTAGGTGTTATTCTGGGACCCTTTTAAGTCAGGCAAAGGAAGTACTGGTAAAAGGGAAAAAGACAGGGTAAGGGAAAATGATAGAGAGGATCAAGGTAGGATTAATCAAGAAAAAAATCAAGAAAATTATTTTTTGTGACAACATTTTCACCATTTAGCCAGAGGTTGGAGAAGGTTGTTAGAAACTTCTGGTATATGGTGAAAGATATGGATATAGGAAGAATTTTCCATGACCACATAACCTTTTCATATGGTAGGTTTGCAAACTTGAAAGAAATTTTGAGCAATGAGGGTGGAATTACCCCTTACATGGATAAGGCAGGAATGAGAATGTGTGGTAACTGCAGTGTGCGTAATAGGGAACGAACTTTGGATGGTAAGAAAATAAATGGGAAAAGGTACAAAGCAAGGGAAATTTATACTTGCAACTCACATGGTGTTTTTACATTGTTGGGTGTACACGTGAAAGGGTAAAATGGTATATTGGACAGACTAAGAGGAAGGTAAAGGTAAGAATTCAGGAGCACCTAAGGGACATTAATAATAGAAACATTTTTAGTCCAACAGCGGAGCATTTCATGTCCAGTCATAGGGGGTGTAGTACTGTTTTTGATTTTTAGTGTCCTGGCGCGACCGTATATGGTTTATGGGGGAAATTTTAAAGACGAGTTAAACAGATCAGAATGCATGATGATTATAAATTTTCGAACATTACAACCTAGGGGTATGAATATTGATAGTAATTTGACAATGTAAACAAATAAAAATGTTATTTATATAAATGAAAATATTAGTGTAAAATATGTGGTGCTAAATAGTTTGTGTAAAAAACTATTTTCTAATCTGTGCCCTTTAAAAAACTGTGAAAATTGTAAACTTTGCTTGATTGGTATTAACTGGGTGTGTATAAAAAAAGGGGTGGAGTGTACTGTTCAGTATTCCTTGAATGCGAAAATCCAAGGTACTAGAAAGATATTAAACAATTTGAGAATTTTTCACTCTGTTGTTGTGCTTGTTGGAAAGCCTGTGACATGCTGTTTTATTAGATGCTGTGGAGTTGTGAAGGGGATATGTTCGTGTTTTTGCTGAATTTATATTACTTGCTCTGCAAAAATGGAGAAAAAGTTGACCGTATAAATTAAATAAATACGGTGAAAGATGGCATCCTTGTCAAGCTCCTTGTGTAATAAATGGGGTCTGAAACATTTGTTTACCAGCTGGGTAGAGGATTTCTGAAACAGATGTGTATTAACCTAATATATAAGTAATATGTTTATGGAAATTATGACAAAACACTCACATTTTGACAAATATGCCACAACAGACGATGTATGCCTGATGGTATACATTTTTGTTTCAAGAGGTCTCAACAAAAGCTACGTTATAAAGAACAAGCTAAACAAGTCAGAATGGCAGAATCGGAGGAAAAGAGCCATGTCCCTGACCAAAGGGTCTGTTTTGCAAACATGTTAATAAAGACAAAGTAATAAAACACCCAATAATAGGGAAAGCTTTTAAATTATTTGGTGATTGTGAAGGTAAAAATCAAGTTGATACAGTGACAGACATTCAATGTCCAGCACATTATACTGGAAAAAAACAATAAAGTTTAATTTATAGGAGATCACATGTCTGATACAAGGAGATAGACCGGGATATGATGCGCTATACAAACACATTAAAGAAAAAAGGGGAGAACAAGAACATGGTTTTAAATTCGCCATGCTGTAATAAAGTATTAGGGAGTCGCATAAAAAATGTCATAGAAGTGAAAGAAAACAAGTGGATTAATAAATTTACAGCAAACTGTTACCTTGGAGTAAATGGTTATAAAAGTATGGAACCAATTTCAAAGGATAAATATAATATAAAATGCTAAAATATTAGTAGATTAACAGCACGTAGGAAGGGATGTCACAGAATTAGAATCAAGTGATGATTTTAAATTATTCAAATCTGAGTTCTGACCACTCCAGGTTTAAACCTGATGAAGTACTTGTATGCAAAAGCTTGTTCTTATTTGTATCAAATGCATTTTGATAACGTTTCTTTTCTTAGGTTTCATGGTGCCAGTGCCACTTCTTTCTTACAGACAACCTACCCAGCTGCTTACTGGTAGATAAGCTTAAAGCATCATTTAGCTAAACCTTTCCTTAATATCATCAATCAAGCTTTTAACTATCACCACAGGATATGTATCTGAAGAATAGAGGAATGTCAAAGACCTCCACCCCCCATAAGGGAAGTCCTTCCAATTACCCAGGTATAGTCCCCATCAATCTCACTAGCTTTATCTGTAAAGCCAATGAATAAATTGCCATAAAATTAATCAGTTAGGACATACAAGGTCCCCACAATCTAGGCTCTTCAAAGTGTTGATTTTGTCAAAGGCAGACTATAAACTTCTAAACATTGTTAGCTTCTTTGGAAAGTCACCAAAGCCCTAGATAAAAGGCTTCCAAGTCCACCCTACTTATCTAGACTTAACCACAGCATTTTGTACAATTGATACAATTCCTCACTCTGACGTGAAAAAAATAAGCTAAACCAACTAAATATCAATGTATCTGTAGTTCTCTGGATTGCTACCTGGCTATCAAATAGAACACACTTTATTAAAATTAAACAGTACCTCTCCAGAAAAGTAAAATGTCGTTCTTCAAAGTTTTGCCCTAGGACTTCTACTGTTTGGAATATTTTTTGAAGTGAAAGCAAATGCTGATAACCTTTGGATAACTAAATTTACAGACTACTGCAAATTAGGATCATACTAACCCTACCCACATCCAATTCATTAATATTCCAACAAGACCTTGAGCACATCAATAAATGATGCTCTAATCATGGTCTTACCCTAAAATGTAAACAAATGTAGTACAGTTATCTTTGGTAAAACTAGTGCTCCTACATAGTGCCACATAAACAAATCTCATTTTATGTTTAACACTGCAATTTGGGACTCAGGAGTCTATATAAACAATTAGCTGTTCTTAAATCAGCACATCTGCTGCACTGTCAGACAATTCTTTTACTTCTCTCTCTTTTTTAATCCCTTTACCACTCATGTCATCTGTTCCTCTCTACTGCATTATTCATTCCAGTGCTCCATTTGTTGTCATCTTCAGTAAAAGAATAAACTGCTTACCATCTACAAACCACAAAGAGCTGCTGGGGTCAGTCTCTATTCCAATAGTGCAGCTAGAACTTGGAATCAAATTCCTATATCAATCAGGTCCATCACATACCTTCATCTTTTCAAACCATTACTAAGACTTTCTCTCTCTACTGCCTGGCTTTGTCCCTGCATTTCATCTGAGATACAGCTTTCTAACACTCCATCACCATTCTTATACCTCCCTTAAACTGCTTATCCTCTTCTAATCCTTCACTTCAGTGTACGTCTTAAACTACTACATCTACTTCTAATTAGCACCGAAAAACAGGACAAACCAAGAAAATCCAGAAAAGTAACACTCAAAGCTGGAAACCAGGAATACTCTCAATTCGATTTATTGTAACAAACATGAGTTAGCACTTTCGCCTGGTATACATCACCAGACTTCTTCAGACAACTTTAAACTTTACATTACCCTTTTTATATACACCAAAAAAGGCAATTACTTCAACAACCAATAAAATTAATTCAATTAAATACCTCATTAGCTTGTTAAAAATACCAAAACCAGCTCATAATAATCTAAAAGCATCAAATAAATACATACAAGTTACTTAATGTTACTGAAAACTTGAATATTAATATATGTATATACACAAGAAATTAAAAAAAAATCTCACAGCTTTACTTTCATCTATCAAATACCTTTAATTTAAGCGTACTAGAGATGGATATCAAGTCATTCAAGCCTGGTGGGAAGTATGCATTTAAAAATAAACTTGCCACCAGGTTTCTTCATGATAAAGTTTCCAAGGACCCCCCCCCCCCCCCGCCTCGCACCTGACTTGTTGGATTACCAGACTTGAATATGTGATCAGGGTTATGCCTTCAGATGTCTGTATAAGGCTTTTTTTCATCTTTTTGCCTGATCTCATAAAAATGCTCATAGATGAAGGCTTGGCATTACTGCATGGGTATAACAATTAAATCTCCCCTTGATCGCTTGTCTCGAATATTAAATTACTTATGTCCTCAAAATGTGTTTGCATTGTTGGCACATCCCACAAGGTGACACTTGGCCCTTAATTTCACTATCTACAGGTTTTTCTAATAAACTTTTTAAATTTCTACCCTTCTTAAATACAATGTACCAAATGTATCAACCATTGCCTTTTCACACAAGGATGGCCCAGTTTTTTCTAATAATATCCTTTACTATGTGGCTATCCCTAGAATATATACATATAAAAGGGCACATACACCTCAGTTTTTTCAGTACCAACTTGTAATTCACCTCCATTACCAATACCTTCCTCACAATTTTTATTATGGTTATACATACTAGAAGGCAAGGACTCTTGATCATGCTCCATCATGTCAGGACTTTCTAAAATAGGAAAGTAAAAACTTCTCCTACGCTTGTTTATGACTTCCTGTTTGATATTGTATACCAAACCCTGACGGGTATCCCCTGTCCAAAAATATTCTGCTCATGACATCACATTCCATTAAGAAGTCTTCATATAATGAAATTATCCTGGCAGCTCTAACTGGCCCTTGATTATACCACGCTTTACATGCATAGGATGACTACTAGAGTAATGGAGAATGCTGTTCGAGTATGTAGGCTTCCTAAAAATTGTGGATTTTACTTTTCCATCCCCTACCTTTGAAATCAAGACATCTAGGTAGGAAATCATTTTCTCTTCTACAGTATAGGTAAATTTTAGGAAGTCTGTACTACTATTTAGATATTCCATAAATCTAGGTACATCTTCTAGTGGACCAGTCCACGCCACGAACAGGTCAAGGTACCGAAGATACAAACGAATATGTGTAAAAAAGGGGAACCAAATAAGAAATGTTTCCCCCACCGGGCCATCACTATGTTAGCAAATAACGGTCCACAATAGCTACTCCTTCAAGTTGTTTGAAGTGATGGCCCTCAAAATAGATATAATTATTTTTTAATACCACCGCCATCAACTGGGTATAAGTATTATTCAGTCTTTGTTCAACACCAAATTCCTCAAACAGGAGGCCAGAAAACCAATCCAAGCCTACTAGGTGGGGAATACAACTAAAACATCTATTGTAATAAAAACTCCCCTTTCTTCAAAGGAAATTAAACCCTTACATTTTTCCAAAAACTGCCATGAATCACGGCACACATGGGGAATGTTTAAGACCTTATTTTTGAGTTTATTGTCCAAAAATCTAGCTATATAGTCTTTGACCAGCCTGAATCCACAATTGGTCGAAGTGGGAGATTTACTAAATCCTTGTGGATTTTTGGAACTCCGAATATAACTGGGGTTTTTGAAGTTTCAGTTGCCATGTAATTATCATCTATACTAATTTGTTCCTGTGTTTCCATATATAAAAGTTCTCAGTCAATTCTATAATAAGCTATATTAACTTCATTGAGGGAAGCTTCAGTATATGTATTACTGTATAATAATTTGAACATATTTTGCGTGTAATCATCTTTGTGAAAGATCACCATTCCTCCCCATTTATCTGTTCGCATAACCCTTAAGTCAGTTTTTCCCCTCAGTTCCACTAATAGGGCTATCTCAGATGGACTAAGATTATTTTCTTCCATATCATTCCCCACATAACGAAAATCCATTTCACAAGCTTTCTAATTAGCACAACCAAATTACTATTTTATCACTATTACTCTATTGACACTCAAACTTGCTCATCTCATCCAATACTACACTCTATTGTATTTCTTAAACTTATCCTACCTATCTTATACACCACTCATCTAATTGTAAAGCCTCAAATGTAAAGTTTTTGAATATCAATACATATTTTACTATACTGCCTATTATACTACGTATTCACTGAAACTGTATAATAAAATTTATTGTAAATGTTGATTGCATTAAGTATGATACCTTGGATCTTTTCTACCCAGGCCTCCGCTGAAAAAGGGCACCTGTGCCCAGTCGGACTTTCCCAGTAAACAAATAAATAAATTTGTCACATATAAATCTAAACAACTCTCCCAGCTAGAAAGACAGTATTTTACAACAAAAACAAACAAAAAAGAAGTTATGTACTCACCATAACATTCCATGCGAGTTGTTCATCTCGCATTCATTCTTACAAATGGGTTCGGAGCTGATCCCTCAGCTCCGAGTTGGCCACTTTCACAAGCTCAAGGTTTTTGAGTAGCTAGAGGCCAAGTCCCTATCCCATGATGCTCTCTGCCTCACCTCAGATCTAGTTTGCTGCTCCCAATATATACAACATAAATAACATGAGTGCAACTCCAGCCGGAGTATGAAATCCTATACAAAGACCCACCAGACCTCAAATCTCTTACTAGTTCTTCGATAAGCCTGAAGGGGGTAGGCGGGAGGGAATGTAAGAATGAAGGCGAGCCGAACAACTCACATGAAATGTTACGGTGAGTACATAACTTTTTTATGTGAAGTTGTTCAATCTCGTCGTTCATTCTTACAAATGGGTAGCATCCCAAGCACCATTTATCCTGGGTGGCTCATGGGAGTAACCAAGACAGAAACACCCAAAATAGGGTAAAACCACGAAAATGAAAGCACAAACAGCCACTGAAGACGACCACTGGTAATGCGGAAAAAATACTGACTTTATTGAAGAAATGACTAAGCGCTTTCACCAGTCAATACTGGCTTCTTCAGAGTCATTTTACAATCACAATTAAAACACCTTTATAGTAACTGCCCTATGTGAATAAGCTGACATCACACTATAACAACCAATGAACATCCTAATCCACTTTTTAATGTAGTATATTCCTGAGGACAGTGGAACCAAAGGAAGCCCTGTCCCTGGAGGCCTTATCTACTTTGTAATGAGTAATGAAGACATGTGGTTTTTGACCAAGTGGCAACTGCACATATTGTGTCTAACGGCAGTCTAGCCATGTAAGCTGAAGAAGTAGAAACAGCCCTTGTGGAGTGCGCCTTCACTTTATGTTCTAGCGGTTGATTCATGGAAGAATGTGTGAATTTTATACAATCTGTTAACCATTTGGAAAGAGTGACTTCTGACACAGGTTGCCCTTTCTTGGTATCTGAATGTGAGAAAATGTTGTTCTGATTTTCTAAATTCTTTGGTTCTATCTAAATAGAATCTGAGTTGTCTGTGTACATCAAGTTTATGCAACATATACTCCAACTTGTTGGAGTGGTTACTGAAGAAAGTTGGTAGTTCAATTGTTTGATTTAAATTAGCCTCTGAACATACCTTTGGAAGGAAGGATGGATTAGTCTGGAGTGACACTCTGTCAGGGTGAAAAATCAAGTATGGGGTTCAACAGATAAAGCCTGTAGTTCAGACACCGTGCATGCTGACGTAATCGTCACTAAGAAAATGGTTTTCCAAGACAGGAATTTTAGTTGGCAGGAAGATGCAGGCTCAAAGAGAGGAAGAATAATCCTAGATAGAACAAAATTTAGGCTCCAATGAGTGAAAACTTGTCAAACTGGTGGTCTAAGACGTATGGTTCCTTTTAAGAAGGCTCTACATAAACTGTGAGACACAAGATTTGATCCTTCTGATCAGAGGTGAAAATAAGAAATTGCAGCCAATTGTACATGCATGGTAGCTGCCGCAGCACCTTCATTAAAAAAAGTTTAGTCAAAAATTCTAATATGCTAGCAATTGGGGTGATATATGGGTCAATATTATTTTGAGAAGCCCACAAAGCGAACCTCTTCCACTTGCTGACGTATAATTTTCTGGTTGAGGCCATGTGGGATGATACAAGGATATGCTGCACTTCTGAGGAAAGGTTATGGAACCTGGCTATGTTGGAAATCGGAGCAGCCAAGCTGTCAATTTGAGGGAGGGAGTGAAGTGAAGGATGAAGAGCCCCTGATGAATGTATCAGCAAGTCTGGAACTGGGTCCAGAATCCAAGGTTCCTCTAGTTGGTAGAGTCGAAGGAAAGGGAACCAAATTTGTCGAGGCCAATAAGGGGCTATCAGAATTACAGTCCTTCCCAGGGCTATGGCATTCTGCAGAAATTTTGGAATCAGGGGAATGGGAGGAAATGCATATAGAAAGTCCCGGGGCCAAACATGGTGGACAGAGTCTCTTGGGTTTTCCTCTGGTGGGGGATTCAAGGCAAAGTAGCTTCTGCATTTGGCATTCATGGGGGATGCAAACAGGTCACAGCAAGGCTTGCCCCATCTGCGGAAAATCCTTTCCGCTACCTTGATTTTGAGGGACCACTCATGCGGCATCAAAATAGCTCTGCTTAGTTTGTCCACGATCATGTTAGATTTCCCCGGGATGTGCATTGCTATTAGAAAGCGCCCGATGGATACAGCCCACTGCCAGACTCTTACAGCCTCCCGGCATTGGGGATAAGACTTGGTTCCCCCTTGTTTGTTGATATACCAGACTACTGACATATTGTCGGTCTGAATCGCAATCGTTCCCAGTGGAAATACTGCAACACCAAAAGTACTGCTCTCATCTCCAGAACATTGATGTGCAATTGTGACTCTCTCTGACCAGGTGCCTTGGGCTGTTCTTCCCTGAAAAAGCCCCCCCCCCCCAATCAGAGAAGCATCCGTGGTCACTATGGCTGATGGCGGGGGGAAGAACAAATGGGCGACGTATTGTTACATGGTGGCCGGTCAACCACCATTGTAGATCTTTTTTGCATGAATCTGTAATGGCTATTAAGAATGACATCGGAAGTTGTTGTTAAGACCATTGGGTGAAAAGTAACCATTGAAGTACTCTCATGTGCATGCGCCCTAGAGGAACTGCTATGAGAGTTGCTGCAGTAGTATCTAGCAGTTTTAAAACTTGAGAGGCTGGTACTTTGTTTTGTGCCAGAATGTCTGATGCCTGTTGTCCAAGTGTGACTATTCTTTCCAAAGGCAGTTTTACCATGGCAGTGGTGGTGTCTAAATCTGTTCCGATAAAGGAAATATGCTGCGATGGTGACAACGCAGACTTGTAGAAATTTATAGTAATTCCTAACTGGGAACACGGTTTTAGAGTAAGGTCCCTGGATTGAACTAGTTGATGCCTGGTGGTGGCGGTGAGGAGCCAGTCGTCCAGGTACTGAAATACTTGGAATCCTAGATGCCTCAGGTGAGCCGTAACCACTGCCATGCATTTGGTAAACACTCTGGGGGCTGTTGTGAGACCAAAGGGTAATGCTCGTAACTGATAATGACTGGTTCCCAGCCGGAAACGCAGGTGATCTCTGGATGGTCTGGCCATTTTGATATGATAGTATGCATCCTTGAGATCTATAGAGCACATCCAGTCGTCCGATCCTAGAAATGGAAGAATCGACTGAAGCATGACCATCCGGAACTTCTCTTTCTTTACAAATGTGTTGAGTTTGCTGAGGTCCAAGATGGGCCTCCAGTCCCCTGTTTTCTTTGGAACTAAAAAGAAACTTGAGTAGCTTCCAGATCCTATCTGGTCTGCCAGGACTGGTTGGAGGACTCTTTCTAGTAACCTTTGAATCTCTATGGTTGCTTGATCCCCAAGACTGGGTGGAACATCTGGGATTTTCTTTCATACAGAGGGTGGTTCTGTGAAAGGAATGAAATATCTTCTGGATATAATGCTTTGTACCCAAGAATCATTTGTAATTTTTTGCCAGGTGTCTGGATACAAAGACAAGCGACCCCCGACTGCCTCCAGAGTAGGGCAGATGGGCCTCCTTTCAGGAGCGCTGGTAGGGCTTCCCAAAGAACTGATCCTTGTCGCCCTGGTTTTGTGGACCCCCCTCTGCCACCTGGGCGGCGTCTTCCATTATTGCCCCTCCTCTGCCCCTGGAGGGGGGGGGGGTTCACTGCGTATGCTCTGAAAGGCTCCTTGGGACTTGCAAAACCACATTTTTCCTCCCTTTTGCCCTTTGGTAAGGTCTAGTAGGGGTGCAAAAACGGACACCTACGGCAGATAAGAGTCTTTCCGTCTTGTTGACATCTAGTGAGGGTCTCCTTGACTTTAGGCCTGAAAAGGGACGAGCCATCAAATGGGGTATTAATTAAGGAAGACTTGAGGGCTTTCGCAAAGGAGCATAAGCGCATCCAGAAATGTCTCCGAAGAGCTATTCCTGAACCTGCTGCCCGGCTCGTACCATCAGCTGCATATGAAATGAGATGCATGGACGAGTTAACTATTGAGTTAAGGGTATTGAGCTGGGATGTCACCTTATCAGGAACACCCTCAGCTGCAGTACTCTGTAGAGTATCTCCAAGCTCTTTAAGGAGATCTCTGTTGGGAGGGTGGCCTAATGGTTAAGGTGTTTGCCTTACAAACACAAGGTGCAGGGTTTGAGTCTCACAAGGGATAATTGGCTAGGCTTAAAAAGGCTCACAAGAGCAATTAGCTTAGTACTAATCTATGAATCTATGAATCCCTCTGAAGTCTGGTAAAGTGTGTCAAATAGTTGAGCGATCACATAGCAAAAGTCGCTGAACTAAAAATGCATTTCCCATACCTGTCCATAATCCTGGAATCTCTATTAGGAGGATGGACAGCAGAAGAGGTTTCAGACATCTCTTTCTTGGTGGCCGCCGTCACCACCATGGCATCAACAGACACTCCTTTGGTAAGAAACATTTTGTCCTGCGGAGAGGTAATAAACTTTTTGGGCCTCCGAGGGACAGGTTCCAGAGTATCAGGAGACTCCCACGCCCTTCAAGCAACTAATTCCATTAATTCATCGAAGGGTGGAGTCACCCAGGAGGTGGAGAGTTGAGACCCAAAGGCCTTCAGAAGCATCAACTCATCAACAGTAGGGTTAACGGACTGCCAGCCACCCCTCTTGTCTCAAGATCTCTAGGATATCAGCGAAAGAGATATCCTCTGAGGGGGATCGTGGGGAACCTTCTGACTCCTCTAAGTCAGTGTTTGATGTGACAAGACGCCTGCGGGCAGTCTAAATGCCTCCTCTTGCAAAGCTTCTTCCTGGGAACCTCATCAGTGGGAGCTTCTGGTGAGGTCTCGGTAGAACATGGTTCACCCAATGGGCCTACCTGAGGCTCTGGGTCTCTCAACTTTAAGGGGACTTGTGATGCAGAGGTAGAACGTGGCACTTTCGGGGATGAGGAAGTAGGCCCTGATGAAGTGGGCGTCTTCGGAGACATAATCCTCCTCATGGCATCAAAAGCCCCTCTGCTCCATTGCAAGGAAGCAGCCAGTTCCGAAGAAGACTGCAACTTCCCCGGCACCGAAACAATGGACTCCGAACCAGAGGAAGGAGCCAAGCTCATCCGTGCCAAAGCTTGGCTTGGAGGAGGAACAGACACAGTAGGCAAGGATGTCTTCGGCTTCCGAAACCAGTTGGGCTGGAGCTAACAACAATTTGGCTAATGCCGGGTTCTGGAGGAGCCTCTGCACCACTCGGTCCACATCCAAATCGGAGAGGATCCTAGAAGAAAGAGTCAAAGGGATGGATGAAGCCACAGATTATAAAACTGGTGACTTCAAAACTTCGGAGACAGGCTCCAAAAAACTTGCTTGGTGCTTAGTACCAAAGGCTGTGGAATCGGTGACCGCACTTTCTCAGCTAGTTTCGGAATAGACGACTTCAGCTCTGAAGAAGCTTTCAAAGACTTAGATCCCTTCGAAGATTTAGAAATCTGGTCAGTCTTATCAAGAGTCCTGAAAAATCAGATTTCAAGCAAACCTCTATCCACTAACTTTATCCTACGTTCTAACAAGACCCTGTTGCTGAACGAATGACAAATGGAGCAGTCCTCCTGAAGATGGACTGCACCCAGACAATATACACAAATCACTTCTGTCTCTCTTTCTCCTTTTAATCAGCCATAATGTTAATAGCTGACGCAAATATATACATATATATATATATATATATATATATATATATATATATACATACATACATACACATATGTGTGCGTATACATATATAACTCCCTAGACAAAACACACACAGGCTAGGCTAGCGCCACACACTAAGAAAGTTAACAGTTAAATATTATAAACAACAAACACTTTAAAAGGTAATGGATTATGGACTAACTAAAACACGGCCAATGAAAGGCCTAAGAGCAGCCGCTCTATAAACAAATTTTTCCTGAGAAAAATAAACCAGAAATCTGACTAAGTACTAGCCTATGATAAAACTAGCAAAAAAACACAGACTTCCTGTGATATTCTAATAAAAGTATACTGATTAAATCAAGAAAAGCTGTAAATACTGGCCCGAGCTCCACTCTCGACCTCCGATCTGTTGCAGTGGCAAACTAGATTTGAGGTGAGGCAGAGAGCATCATGGGATAAGGTCTTGGCCTCGAGCTACTTGAAAACCTCGAGCTTGTGAAAGCTGTCAACTCGGAGCCGAGGGATCGGCACCGAACCCATTTGTAAGAATGAATGGCGAGATTGAACAACTTCACATCAAGTATTTAAAAATATTCTTATTTAGACTAAAAACCTTGTTTTTATTCTTATGGCCTAGAGACTCATGTGAGGTGAAATGTGACTCTACTCTCTGTGACCTACTTTTTCAAAAAGAAAAACTCCTCAGTTAAGAAGCATTTTGAAGGCCTAGTTCTACATCAAAATATGAACATAGGTTCAAATTCATCACCCAGTGCCTCCCTTACCTACTGAACCAGCATCCCATTTATATTAGACAATTTTAAACCCTAACAGCATTCAAACTTCAATTACCTAAATGGATGGGATCATATAAATGCATCCCAGGAGTCAATGGCTGCAAACTTGTAACTATGTTAAATTAATCACCAGTACATCTGATTCATTCCTGTTCCCACTCTGCTTATTTTCCTCCCACTTTCCTGTCCCTTAAAATAATCCAGTTTAATTCCTAGATTCCTCCAGGAATAGGTGCAATGCAGTCTTCTGACATGTAAGAGAGCTATCACAACTTGAAAGCAGGGTTCATTGATCTGTGCTTTAACAGATTTGCATACTGTCAGCTATGGCATTAAGCTGCATTTCCCCCTTGTCATGGCTGTGCAACAGTGGAGTTAATGCATCTAAGGCAAGAGGTGTGGAAACATACCCAATGATGAATTTATGACAATGTACATTTTCCTTATTTCTTACGCGATTCTCCCCTCTCCCATTTGCAAACTATTAAGCCAAGTCCTACTGGACTACAGCTCATTGCTCCCTAGTGGTAGGAAGTCCCCAGATATACTATAGTAAAGGCCATCTGGAAGGTTTGTCACACTGGAAGATTATGGAGAGTTTACACTGTTGCTGTTAACCTGACAGTAAGGACATTTGGGTAAGTTTTTAAACCCCAGCTTTGGGTGGGAGACAGGCTACCAGCATCTCTCTGAGAGCTTCCAGTGCGCTCGCTCTACGAATACAAGCTCCCATGCAGTAACTAATGAAGTTTACAATTGAATGGTGGCTTAATGAGCTGAAAGTCCTCTCCCAGGATGCCCAGTGCAATGTTACCCCTCCTTCAAGGGATTGTCGCTATGTGTATCCTGCTCTGCCCTTCGCTTCCCACCCAGAATGAGCAAGCTCATCTTCCCATGCCAGTAAGTGCTCAAGCTGCTAATCAAACTCAGGTTTTTGTCCCTTTACACCATGTAGCTGGCTCACATTGCAGATCTAGTGTGAACTGTTAATGCGAATAATGTACTTGATGTGTTTTTTTTCTGTGTGGGTTTTGCTGAATGTGCAATGTGATGAATTGTAATCAGTTTTGTGAGAGTTGGTGAATGTGTGTACTTATGAAGAATGATTTTAACACAGAGTGTTAGTACACATTAATGTGGGTAAGGCACATCTCACTCACTTTGTATCCATTGTGTGGTAATGAAGATGCAGCCCAAATTACCACAAGAGAGTCACCCACAGTGCACAAAAATATAACTTCTCTACTGCCAGCCATGGTGTAGCACTATTATATACTGCTTTTGCTTTATTCAGAATTTATACAAAACTATTCAAATGCATCCGTTCCCCTGTCTACAGTGAATATGGTTCATTCACATAGTAGTGCAACTTTAAAAAACAGCATATTTATCACTTGTATCAAGCATTGTTATGGATTTATAACAAAGGAATTTACAAAAGATTCTTCTCCTGTGCAAGCAGCTTATTACCTGCTACAGTGTACTTCACCCCACTGAGTGAGAAGCAAACATATGCCTTGACAGCATTTCTGCAACCTCTTCTTGTGTAGTTCATTAACTTCATTTTCTTTGTGTGTAAGGACACTGTGTAAGCTGAAATGTTTGCGTTTTCCTTTGAACTCAAATAACTGAAACAAGCTCAACAATACTAACTTTCTGGCACAGGAATGGGAATTCAGACTTGCATCTGTTTCAGATTTCTTAATACTGCATCTACTACATCATACCAGACTACAAAACATAGGACCTACTGGCCTTTATGGAGCTTGACTGCCATAATTCTATGATGATGCTTTCTACTTCTCACACACACACACAAAAAAAAAAAAAATATATATATATATATATATATATATATATATACACACACACACACATATATAATGTAAATTAAGATAATTTTTTCTTTATTTTTGCTCAGTCCTCCTCCTTTGACAAGCTTGCCATCCCAGCCTGCCTTCTGCCCCATTCTCTCCCTGGGTGAGAGCCCTGCATCTCATTTGTTCCCTGGAAGCATGCTTAATACGAGTTGCACCATCAGTCTTAGAAAGATCAAGATTTTCTTTGTAAGCCTGATTACTTGTGCATGCTTGTTACTGTCCAAGTGGTTGCAATGCAGTTGGCCTTTGCAATGCATGTCAGGTGCTGCTGTCTTGTAGGCAAGTAATCACATGATCCCTAATCTCACCCAGGGATTCCATCATTGAATGTGTGTCCACAGAGAAAAGTTTTATGAATCAGACAGCTGAAAATGTTCCATAAATATAAGCTCTAAATGGGGGAGTCAGAAGACAAGGTGTCATCCATCTCAGATTCAAAATCTAAAGATAAACACATTTATCAAGTATAATCAAGTCCCTCAGACTCTGAATCAGAAGAAAGCTCTTCTCAGAAGACCACTTCCTGTTTCACTTATGGGGGGGGGGGGGGGGTAAAGGTTATAAAAGCTTTAAACAGCTTTTTGGAGAAACTGAACCATTTTTCCTTTAGGTCTCATGGAAAGAAATGGCAGCAGTAGGAGGAGATCCGTGTTTTATTTTTTGTCTCCTCTTAGGAGTTTCCAAAAAATACTATGAGGAGGAGAGGTAGCCAGAAATACTTCCACAAGGCTTTTTGGAAGGTCTTCTCAGACTAACAATTGTGAGATTCGCCCTTTGTGATCAAATTGTCTGGTCATTCAATTTGGATGTGCTAAGGCCCTGTAGCATGCTAGCTAGCCTCCAGAGGGGTCATAACAGTGGGTAGAGATACTATATTCTGATGGTTCCAGGGCTGTTCAAGGGACTTAAGAAATCAAACTCAGATCATTTAAAAGAAGTAGAACTCTGAAAATTTCATCTCTTCTTTTGACTTTTTAATTTTAATTTTAGGCTAAAGAGGTATGTCAGAAGCAGATGACTTAGAAGCTATACTGGCATGAGCGAAAGCCTGAAGTCGCTTGTTATCAATAAAAAGTTTTAATAATCTGAGACGGCTTTGAATGTTCTTTTGATATAAAAGATTGACAGATGGAATAATTGTGCTGAGGGCCTAAACAAACAAACAAAAAAAAATACACTGAAAGTGCTTTTCTTGAAATTTGACAAATGCAGTCACATTTCCCCTTTTTTCTGACATGAAAATTTCACTTTTCAACAAAAATTCAAAGATAAGAAGGAAAGGTCTCCAATGGGGTACTTACCTGCCAACAAAGATTTGTAGCTGCAGCCAAGCATATGGTAGAAAGACCAGTGTATTGACAAAGTCTTCATTCACAGACTGGAGGCAAGAAAGTTTCTCCCCCCCTGCCATCAAGCAAATGTAATATAAATAGTATCAATTGGCACTACTGCAGCCTGTTGCCATTGATCAGGGAAACATGAACATGCTGAAACTTCCTGAATATGACTAATTGTGGTTTAGTTAGGTTTTCCATGATTTTGAGTAGGAAACTATAAGGTATGACACTTGGTTGTATGGAACCTGACTTTTTAATTATACTTGTATCCGTAGTTATATACATGACCCTCTTTCCCTGTCTTCAGTGCTTTCAAATTAATCTGACTTCATAGTTAGAGCTGGAAGATTTGATTTAAGTAGCTTTACTAACCACACCACTACTCTTACAAAGTTTGCTTTCATAATTCTCTGTGTATTATGCATGAGGAAAAGCAAAGTAACTGACAGAAGCATTCCATGCAATTTACTTGCCTGCTTACTTGTTAAGCGGATAAGCAAACCAGTCCAATGACCCTTTTGAGCCACAACCAAGTACAGAAATCGTAAAATATAAAAAAAAAATGACCAAGTGGATACGTCAGTTATGTATATAAATAAATTAAGTAAGAAGTCAATGATGTAGAGAAGTAAATAAAGTAGAAGAATCAAAGCACAAAAATTGATCAGAGAACGGGGTTAAATGCATGGATCAGTTGGGTATAGAAAAAGACGTAAAGCAATCAAGTACTGTCCAATTAACAGCAGAGATAGCAGAATACAGTGAAGCAAAACTTAAATTAACACAAATAAAGTGAAGGAGAGATTTAAATTACAGTCTGCTTCTTAAGGCATACATGTGAGTGTTTCAGTATCACTACACACTTAATGAAGTATCTTCTTTGTAAAATATTATTTCAGTCAATGTCTCTACAGCAGATGCACTTAAACTGCATACTCAAATTATCAATTAGCTGCTTTCTAAAACTAGGAAAAATATTTTCTTTCTTGATAGCCACAGATACGAAGATACCACAGAATGAGTGCCATCCTGCAGGAGTCTTCCCTAACAACTAGATTGAAGGGAGCCCCACTCAAAAAACCTCCATGGCTGTTGGTCTGTAGTGACTGGCAAATGTTTCTGATGTGTCTGGGTGAGTGTGGGATCAGTGGTGCACTAAATATAACAGCTCAGCTACAACAGAAGTGAATATTAGTGTGGTATGTGCAGTACTTGGGAACTTTGAAAGTTTTTTCCTGTACTGACAGAAATAAAGCTCGAGTCAGATAATTTAATGAACTTACATATTTTATTCAAGGTTGTCTAAAGTATTTTCAGAGGCACTAAGTGCAATAAAAGGGAAGGCATATTCCAGTCTGTGAATCAGAAGTCCTACCCAATAGCCCTTCTTGAACTGAAAACTAGTACGTGTATTAGTTTATAATACAAAACGTCAGCTGTTTCAGTTGAGAATCTGCTATTTTTAGTGCAAGTTTTGGGTCCAGCCATATGCCTAAGCATGATGATATACCAGTCCTGCAGTACACTTATAAGGGTCTGTTCAAAAAAAAAACATTTCAGCTTAAATTCTTAAGGGAACAAATTTTGATTTCATTCAGATTAAAGACAAATTCTTTAGCACGTAACCGAATACATTTTTTTTTTTCTGTACCTCTTTGCCAGTTCTAACCACTGAGTGAATGAAACTGCTTGTATAAACTGTAACTATCAATTGAAGTAGGGCAGTGATCAGGTCATTTAAAGGAGGAGGAGAAAACAGGGCCAGAGACTGAATCCCATGGGACACCTGTTCTAAAGACTCCCTTTTCTGAGCTGAAGTATTAATGACTGAAAGTTTTACCATCACTTAATCCTAGGATTTCTGAGCTTTAATAGCAACGTAGTGTTTGACTGACTCACAGGCTATTGTCAAGCTTAAGAACTCATCTTCAATGTTGTTGTCTTTCGGCTTTTTCCCGGTAAGGGGTCGCCACAGCGGAACTCCGGTCCGCTAATGATTGGCAGTAGATTTTTACAAAGCGCCGAGGTCCCAGCTCGATTCCCAACCTTCAAGAAAGGCACGCCCATTTACACACGCATGTCTTTCGAATGCTACCCAACTGTGGGGAGGACATGCAGACCACACAAAAGGCACTCCCAAGCCACGCCAAGAATTGAACGGGAGAACCTCTTGCTGTGAGGTAACAACGCTACCGCCGTACCACCAATAAGGTCTTTTTTTCATATCAAAACAGATCAGTTTTCCTCTTGACTTGTTAGTGTGCATGCTGAATAATAACTGTTGGTGTACTAGCTGCTTAACCTTCCTGAATAATGTTGCACATCATAACTTTGAAGAGCTGTTGGTGCTTTAGCTGCTTACCCTTTTGGAATAACATGTTTTTGGAGTTAGGATGATTGCTGTTTTTATGTATTTATGTTTGAACCTTTTACGTGTGGGCAGAGGAATGGTACTCTTCTTCAAGAGAAGCCAAACAAACGCAGAGTAGGGAATTGAGCAGTACTTGTATCTCTCCTGAGTGACTGTAGTGAACCTGCTTGCTTTGTGAAGCTCACTAACTACATGCAAAAGCTCTGTGGAACTCTCATTGCTATCTTCTCAAACTTGCAAAGAAGTTAGCATATATATAGATTTTTTTTGTTCCCACCTGTCATCAGTACTGCCCCAGCCCAGTATCCCATCCGCATCAGGTCCGCCATTTAACTCCTTGCCCCCCCCCCCAAGAGACATTCTGTTATTGCTGGGACCTTTTTATGGAGCCCAGGTAACAGGAGTTCTGCACATGTGAGCATCCGTCATGTGTGTTCCAGAATGACCTACTCATTTCCTCTTGCCTTGTGGCAGAGTCGTTTGGTTAAAAGTGGGTATGCAATGTGAGCAACAACATACTGTCTCATCTCCACAGTAGCTCAGCCAGGCCCACTTCCCACCTGCTGACCATGCCTCTTCTAGCAGTGTCCCTGGACTCCACCAGGGATTGTAACCAAGAGATAACCATGTATTACCCTCCTCTTGGAATCTGCATGCTCAGCTCTTCCTGCCACTCCATCAGTTGCCTGATCAAACACATGTCACTTGGGCTGTAATCAGTGCTTTAGCTCCCAATGCCACCGGAGCCTTGCAAAGACGTTAGCTTACATTAGTTTTGCCACAGTGTGCTGTGTTACTCTGGCCTCTGTTAACCACCCTCTCAGTGCTTACCCCTGTTTGCTAGGTAGCATACATTTCTGTACTGGAATCTTTAACAACCTCCCCCATACTTCTATTATGTATGCCCACATGACAATTCCATTACCTTTGTAAACTGTAACATAGTACAGTTGCGTACACTTACCATAAATGTAGATGCTAGAGTGTATTCACTGTTGCAGTCCTGGTTACCCTATCTCCAGCCCCCTGTTTTTTCTCTTACTATACCGCTACTTTCTTTTACGGTACTTAAAAGCCTTTTTGGTGTATTTGCTTTTGTTTGGAGGTATATTTTTGTGTTTTTTAATCATTTATATATTTTGGCTGCATGTTGCTGGCAGGTTGCCCCCAGTCGGCCTGATTAACAAAGTCTAGGGTCCTGTGTCGGTTGCTGTCCCTTCTTCCATGACGTCAGGTCATCAGGGGTATAAAACATGAGGCCAATGCCATTACATCAGTTTTTCTTGCCCCAAATGGGGAGCAAAATATATAAATAATTAAAAACACAAAAATATACCGCCAAACAAAAGCAAATACACCAAAAAGGCTTTTAAGTATACAGGATATACAGCATTAGGACCAGCTATAAGGCCCTGCAAAACAGCAGTGGCAAAGCCAGCTCTGGATTTAGAAAAAATTGGTAAGTGATAATGCTTGGTGAAAGTATGAATTGAACTCCAGGTAGCAGCTTCTAGAATATCCTTGGTAGGAACACCTCTGAGAAAGGCTGCTGAAGTAGATGCAGCCCTGGTGGAATGAGATCTGATCCCCTGAGGGATAGTTTTCCATGGTGCTTATAACAGAAATGAATACAATGGCTTATCCATTTAGAAATGGTTTGCTTTGAAATAGCCTTCCCCTCTGCCCCTGCAGCAAAAGTTACCAGCAGTTGTTCAGATTTTCTTTGAGATTTAGTCCTGTCCAAGTAGAATCTGAGTTGTCTGTATACATCCAGTGAATGCAGAATCCGCTCTTCCTTGCTCTGTGGATTGGGAAAGAAAGTTGGAAAATGAATGGACTGATTAAGAGCCACACTGGACACCACCTTTGGCATGAATGATGGACTGGTCCTGAGTGACACCCTGTCCGCATGAAAGATGATGAAAGGCTCCACTGCCATAAGGGCCTGTAATTCAGAAATCCTTTTAACTGAAGTGATTGCTAAAAGGAAGGCTGTTTTCCAGGAAAGAAATTTTATATCTGCAGTTGCAGCTGGCTCAAAAGGAGCTAGAGTCAGTTTCTCCAATACAAAGTTAAGGTCCCAAGCAGGGGCTGGAGCTCTCTTGGGTGGTCTCAAGTTTTTGACCCCTCTGAGATACTGCTTTAGAAGAGGATGAGAGAAGAGGGGGGGGGTCTGTGTTGTAATAAGCTGAAATGGCTGAGGTATGGATTTTTATGGAAGAAAAAGACAGGCCCTTGTGAAGCATCTCAGTTAAGTATTGCAAAATCTGAGGAAAATTGGGCACTGCTGTGCTCATCCCTTGAGATTGATTCTAGGCACAGAATATTTTCCATTTGTCAGCATAAGATTTTCTAGTACTAGGTCTTCTCACCTCCAAAATGACATCCATCACAGGTTTGCTGAGGGATGCTAAGGGTGAATTTAAGTGATTAGCCAAGCTGCAAGATTCAATGTTTGGAGCTGAGGGGTAATCTGCTGGCAGGGTTGCCCTCAGTCGGCCTGATTAACAAAGTCTTGGGTCCTGCGTCGGTTGCTGTCCCTTCGTCCATGACGTCAGGTCGTCAGGAGTATAAAACATGCAGCCGACACCATTACATCAGTTTTTCTTGCCCCAGATGTCAGGTGCCCCCCAAATGGGGAGCAAAATATATAAATAATTAAAAACACAAAAATATACCTCCAAACAAAAGCAAATACACCAAAAAGGCTTTTAAGTATCGTAAAAGAAGTAGAGGTATAGTAAGAGAAAAACAGGGGGCTGGAGGGAGGGTAACCAGGACTGCAACAGTGAATACACTCGAACATGTACATTACCTTATCTACCACTACCACTTGGCTACAGAAAGTACAGTTTTGTACCTACCATAAATGTACATGTTCGAGTGTTCACCCTGCTGCAGTCATTACACTTGGGTTATCCTGTCGTCAGGCGGTCCCGCAGTCGGACGGATTTCCAAAGTCTTGGTCCGACGTCGACTGCAGTTACCTCATCCCTGACGTCAGAGCGCCAGGGGTACATATATTGCAACCGACGCCATTTTCTTCAGTTTTTCTTGCCCCATATGTCAGGTGCCCCCAAAAAGGTGATCCAAATCAGTACCAAATGGTGTGAACACTGTACAAACACAAAATCCCTTCAGCTATAAGCAAATACATCAGTAAGGCATAGCAGAGGATTAGCCAGTAGATCAGAGGGGTTGGAGGGAGGGTAACCTGGACTGCAGCAGGGTGAACACTCGAACATCTACATTTATGGTAGGTACAAAACTGTACTATGTTCATCATGTTACCCTGCTGCAGTCATTACACTTGGGTTGAGTCCCAAAGCTAAGATAGGGTGGAGGCATCATAGAGGGTTAGTGGAGGCAATGAGGCCCTGCAAAACTGCAGTGGCGAAGCCTGCCCTGGACTTAGAATAAAGAGGTAAGTGATAGTGTTTGGTGAAAGTGTGCACTGAACTCCAAGTTGCAGCTTCTAAGATTTCCTTGGTAGGAACCCCCCCTGAGAAAGGCTGTAGAGGTAGCTGTTGCCCTGGTAGAGTGGGATCTAATGGTAGGAGGAACTGGTTTCCCATGATGGGTGTAGCAGAATCGGATGCAGTGGCCTATCCATTTAGAAATGGTTTGCTTGGATATGGCCTTCCCTTGAGAGGCTGCAGCATAGGAAACAAAGAGCTGGTCAGTTTTTCTGAAAGCCTTAGTTTTGTCCAAGTAGTAACTAAGCTGCCTGTGAATGTCCAAGGAATGCAGGAGTCTCTCACCTTTGTTCTGTGGATTGGGGTAGAAAGTGGGTAGGTGGATGGTTTGATTTAGAGCTACACTGGAAACCACCTTAGGCATGAAGGAAGGATTAGTTCGTAGAGAAACTCTGTCTTGATGAAAAATGAGGAAAGGTTCCACTGCCATAAGTGCCTGCAATTCTGAAACTCTCCTATCAGAAGTTATTGCCAGGAGCAGGGCAGTCTTCCAAGATAGGAACTGAAGGTCTGCAGAAAAAGCTGGTTCAAAGGGAGGTAACGTTAGTTTTTCCAGAACAAAATTGAGGTCCCATGTTGGTGTAGGAGCTCTTCTAGGTGGTCTAATGATTTTTGCCCCTCTGAGGAACTGCCTTAGGAGAGGATGTGAAAATAAAGGTGGATTCGTGTCGTAGTGAGCTGAAATAGCTGAAGCATGGATTTTAATTGAGGAGAAGGAAAGTCCTTTATGTAACATCTCAGCTAAATACTGCAGAATGTGAGGCATATGAGGCTGAGTTGTGTCTTGGCCCTTAGCTTGGTTCCAAGCAGAAAACCTTTTCCATTTGTCCGAGTAAGCCTTCCTGGTGCTTGGTCTCCTGGCTTCTAGAATAACATCCAGCACTGCTTGTGAAAGAGGGGCTGGTTGGATGCTTAATTGATTTGCCATGCAGCCAGGTTTAAGGTTTTGATCTGGCTGTGTAGAATCTGCTTGTCTTGCTGCGTGAGCAAATGAGGTATTTGAGGCAATATCCATGGTGGACTATGAGCCATATTCTTCAATAGCAGGTACCAGTGCTGGCGTGGCCAGTCTGGGGCTATGAGAATCATTCGAGGTTTCTCCTTTTTGACCTTCAAAAGAACCTTTGTGAGAAGAGGTAATGGAGGAAAGGCATATGCTGTCAGGGTTTTCCAACTGAAGGAGAGAGCGTCCACTTTCCAAGCTTGATGGTGGAATGTCCTTGTACAAAATTTTGTCAGCTGATAGTTTTGAGGACTGGCAAACAGGTCTATATCTGGCAGGCCCCATCTTTGAGTTATCATTGTAAATATTTGTGGGTCTAGCTTCCACTCGTGGGGATCTTTGACATTTCTGCTTAGGTTGTCTGCCAATGTTTTTTTCTGTCCTGGCAGGAATTGAGCATGTAACTGGACTTGGTAGGCCAGAGCTGTGTTCCATAAGATTATTGCTTGCCTGCAAAGAGGGTAGGAATGTGTGCCCCCTTGTTTGTTTATGTACCACATTACTGTGGTGTTGTCCGTCTTTATTGCAAGTTGTCCAGGCTGTAGTAGATCCTTGGAGGCTGTCAGAGCTTTCTGTACAGCTAGCATCTCTTTTTGGTTTATGTGCAGTTTTCTTTGTTCTGCAGTCCATAGGCCTTGAATGCATTGCCCTGCCATGTGTGCTCCCCAGGCATAGTCTGAAGCATCTGTTGTGATAGTTTGCCTGGGTGGGGGCAAGGTGAAAGGCTGACCCTTGTTGAGGTGACATGCCTGTGCCCACCATAGAAATTCCTGTTGCAGGCAGGGAATGAGAAATATCACTGTGTCCAAGCTGTGGCTGTGTTGAGACCATACGCTTTTTAGGTACCACTGTAATTTCCTCATATACAGTTTTGCAAATGGTATTATCAGAATGCAAGATGCCATGAAGCCCAAAGCCTGCAGAATTTTTCTTGCAGTTAATTGGGTCTTTGTTGCCATTGTTTTGAAATACTGAGTCAGTAGTAATTGCTTGTCTGGTGTAAGATAAGCCTTCTGGGCCGTTGTGTCCAAGCTGGCACCCAGGAATGTCATTTTTTGTGAGGGTACTAGTTTTGACTTCTTTTCGTTTACTGTGTACCCCAGACAATTCAGTAGTTGCTTCACAAAAGCCAGATGTTGTAAGAGAATGTCTTTTCTTTCTGCTTGAATGAGGCAGTCGTCCAGGTATGGATATATTTGAATTCCTCTTTGTCTGCAGTATGCAATTACTAGTGCCAGGCATTTTGTGAATACTCTGGGCACAGTAGATAAGCCAAAGGGCAGTGCAGAGAATTGATAATGGGTTGAACCTGCAATGAAATGGAGGTATCTTCTGCAACTTTGTCTGATAGGGACATGCAGGTATGCCTCCTTGAGGTCCAACGTTACCAGCCATGCTTCCTTGCTCAACATGGGAAGTAGCTGCTGTAGTGTTAGCATCTTGAATTTGGGAACCTGTAAGTAAGTGTTTAGAATTGAAAGGTCCAGAATTGGTCTCCAAGCATTTTCTTTTCTGGGTACTAGGAAGAGTCTTGAGTAAAATCCTTGGCCTTGCTCTTAAATTGGTACCCTTTGAATGGCTCTCATGTCCATGAGAGCTGTAATTTGTTTTTGAGCCTCTGCCCTTTGATTTTGTGGCAGGTCTGGCATTCCTCTTTTTATTGGCAAGGTGTGAAAGTGGAATCTGTATCCTCGTAAAATTATGTCTAGTACCCATTTGTCCTTTGTGACCATGTGCCAGTTGTCTGCAAATAGTGCTAGCTTTCCCCCCAGGGGGGCTGACAAAAGAGTTTTGTTTGGCCAGGTGAGGTGTAAGTCATTGAGTTTGTCTTCTGGAGGGTTGAGACCTGTCTTCTCCTCCCTTCTGGGTTGGAGTGCCCCATTGGCGAGGTTTATACTGAGCTTGTGGTTGTCCTCTGCCCCTTGGGTGCCTGTATTTACCCCTCTGAGGCCTGTCAGTGGCTGGAAAGGACCAATTTTTTGTTGGCCAGTTTCTGCTGAAACGAGGGGGTTGTACTTGTAGGAAATCTTTGACTGCATAGATTTTGCCTTATCTTCCATTTTCTTTAAAACTTCTTCTGCTTTAACACCAAAAAGAACATCCTGCTGTAAGGGAGCATCTAGTAGTTTTGCTTTAACATGATCAGGCAGACTTTGTTCCTTTAACCAGGCATGCCTACGTATAACTGATCCAGTGACAGCTGCTCTGCAGGAGGCCTCTAAAGAATCAAACCCACATTGCAAGGTATGCTTCCCTACCTGCTCAGTGGCGTGCAACAAATCCTGTACTTCTTTCAATTCAGATTGTTGAGGGAGGGTGCTTATCTTTTGTTTTAACTGAGAGATCAGAAATTGCCGATACTTAAGCATATGAAATTGACAGTTTAGAGCTCTCATAGCTAAAGTGGCTGAGGTGTAAACCTTTTCCCCCATCTGTCTAGTGCTCTTGAATCCCTTTCAGACTTTCAGAAGGTACTGGATTCTAAATAGACATCATCCACAATGTCCGAAACAGGAGGGATGGCTAGAGGTCTGTGTTGGGGGAGTAAAAGAAACTCTCTGAGCCTTTTCTTGGAATCAGAGTAATCCTGACCTTCCCAGTGAAAATGTTCCCTCAGTGTGTAAAGTTTCCCCAAAAGAGTAATCTTCTGGAGGGGAAGCTGAGGGAATAGAGTCCTCAGCATCAGAATCTTCATAAGGAGAGAAGGAATAGTCTTGGTCCTCAGAGGAATCCGAGGAAAGACGGAGTTGATCAGAGGAAGCAGACTCTTCCTCTAGTCTAGGCCTTTTGTCAGGAGGAGGCTGAGAACCCCTGATAAGAGAAATCAAATCTTCAGCCATCTTGAGCATCTGCTTCTTAGGCATAGGGCCTTGAACAGGAGACTGAAGTGAAGCCTTTTTCGGTTTGGAAGGAGTCTTTGACTTAGAAAAAGTTTTGACTGTAAGAGTCGTCGGTCTGAAAACGCCTTCAGAAACTGATGGCGTTTCAAAAGCACCATCTTTGGAAGGTAAATCATCGATGGGGCCTGAAGTAAAAGGCTGTGTTGGCCTAGTACATTCCGTCAAAATATCTGTAGCGGTCTCGGTTTCTTGAACTGCGGTAGTCAGAGGCTGCGTCGGAGCCTCACTGATAACCAGAGAACCGGAGACCGGATCAACCGAGGCCTCGGAATCGGGCTTAGGCCTGGGCTGTCGGTCCTTATCCCTGCGCTTTTTGTGCACGCCGGTAGTCGGAAGCTCCGACGGCATGTTATAATTAAATTTTCTGCCAAAAAAGTGTTGTGCGAAATCAAATCGTCTTTTAATAGTACGTTTATTAAATCTAGCACAAAAACTACAAGAAGTGACGTTGTGGTCAGGGCCTAGGCAAGGTATGCAATAAGAATGAAAATCCTTATGGGGTATTTGCTTCCCACAAGAAATACAATTGTTAACTTTTTCTGACATCGGTCTGAGGCAAGAAAAGTTTCCCCAACGGGGTACTTAGCTTTATAGAAGACTTCGGTCTGAAATTCGAATTAGAAAATCTCAGGAGTTGGCCGACTGGCACTTGCGAACTGCTTCTGCTTCAGGCACCGCGCGGCAAGAAAGACTGAAGAAAATGGTGTTGGTTGCAATATATGTACCCCTGGCGCTCTGACGTCAGGGATGAGGCGACTGCAACCGACGTCGGACCAAGACTTTGGAAATCCGGCCGACTGCAGGACCGCCTATAACCCAAGTGTAATGACTGCAGCAGGGTAACACGATGTTCACGATGAACATCATGCAAATAACTGAAAATGTTTGGTAACTATCGGAGATTCTCAAATTCTGTTCCCTTCCTTTAACATTTAAGGAATCTGGACTTTGTTTATTAGTTTCTCTGCAAGCTATTGTATATGGATGGCAAGTCTTCTCACCCTGCTTTGGCGATAAATGATTCATGGGCACTGCTACAGGTTTCTGCCCTCCCTGTTCCCCCTTTCCTTCATTCCATTTATAATGAGCCCATAACATTACTCTCATATACCAACAGCCACTCCCATTTCATTCAACAGCATCCTAGCCCAAATCACTCAAGGACATTAATTTATCTACATACCTTGTTCTTTTATTAATTCTCCAGCAAGTCCCTTGTATGTCACTCATTCCCTTGTATAGGTATTACAATTATTTGCTTAGCAAACATTATCTGCAGAAGAGGTTAACTAAAATAAGATAAAGCTAATTAATTTTGCAGAAGAAAAAAATGAAAAAACAGTACAAAGCCTGCAACTGCTGCTATTTCCAGCAAAACACAACATGCAGAGTGAGTGAAGCTAAGAATTATACACTTTTTGTTTGCTCTTTTTAGTAAAATGATCCACTGTGTGACCCCTAACCGGGAAGAGCCGAAAGAAGTAGTAGTAAAATGTATTTCAGCCTGGAAGTGATTTCAAGCAGATACACATAACAGAGATGTTTTATTCTGTTCCCTAATCCTGACATTTCCCTTCAAAGGCTACTGCCATACACGGACTACAACTCTGTTTAAAGCTAAGTGATACTTCATAAGGACAAACTTACACAGAATTGAAATGCGAATCGAACAAGGAAGAAGAACCTTAGACTCTTCAAAGGGGAGAATTGTCTAAAAGATTGCATTAACTATATTTTTTCTATTGTCACCTCGTTCCAGGACATCCCCAAGCACTCACTGCCTTACTTCTGGATAGTGCAGAGGACTTTCTGGAGTGAAAGGTCATGTTTAGAATTCACTGCCTGAGTTTTAAACTGTTAAACACACTTAAAAGTCAACTGCAGAAAGACAGTACATCTTCAGCTAGTGGTGCACTTGGACCAGACAGACAATAAGTAATGTTTTTGTAACTGCCATCTGTTTCTTCAAGCCTTCTTTGTACTCCTCTGAGTAAGTGTCTCTCTGTAACTATTTATTTTTTAAAGTACACTGCCTAATTATTTCAAGTAAATAATTTCACTCTTCAATGTCATAAACCTGTGGCTGGTGTTTTTAGAATATGTACATGTGCATAAAACTAGTGACTAACTGCTGACATCTAAGAATGACAGTTCTAAATATAGCTATGAATGATTATATCACGCCTGAGTTATTTTAAGTACTTCAGCTTTCCACATCCACATGCTTTAATATTCTCACTTCAAGAAAGAACAATCATTTAAAGCAAAAGAAGTTTCTTTTGCCAAGGAACTGCTGCAGTCTTAAACATAAAAAAGCAATGGTGGCGTCTGAATCCTGCAATCTTGCATTTTATTTGTCTTTGCAGGGAAAGTCCAACTGCAATAAAACCTTTTTCAGAAGTGGTCTGGGGAGAAAAGCTCCACATTTAACAACAGATCTGAAGTAGGATATCATATTACCTGTTAAAACAGAAAGTTTAAATTTTTTGTATATTTTTGTGTGAAAGTTAGGTTTCCCTCATTAATTTTTTTAGTTTGAGTTAAATTAATTAATTTTTTTTCCTCCCTCGCTGTTGGGAGTGTGTGTGTGTATGTGTGTGTGTCTTTTCTTTTAAGTTACTTTAGTAGCTTATAGATTGCTCTGGCCTCTATTCGTCTATCTTTTCAAATACTGTGTCCCCGTGGCTGATAGCTCTCTCGGCGTGTAAGTGAATTACCTCTCGGTGTAAACACTCTCGTTCACATCCTGCAGGTTTCCACCATGAGGGAGCAAGCAGGGGTTCAGCAAGGCACCTTGAGGGCGAGGCTTGGCCAGACTGGGCGGTGGTCAGCTCCAGCTGACTCTTCTCGACCTTCTTCCGCTACGAGCCCCTGCAGCCTCCCCTTCCAGGCTCCCACTCCTGCTCCTGGGACTCAACCTCCCGTTTCTGGAGAGAGGATGCTGCTAAAGGACGGCGGCCAAGCCACAAAAGCGCGGCCCCGCACTCCCAGTTCGGCCCCCCTAGGCCCGCGGGGCTCCCTCCTCGCTCTGCTCGGTCTCCCTCGGTGCCGGTCCCTGTGCCGGAGGAGGAGTCTGATCGGAGGAGGAGGACTCGGTCGAGGAGGCCGAGGAGGCACTCCTACCTCGAAGCCTCGTCGGGCTCCCCAATGATGAGGTGCTGCTGATCTGGACCTCCAGGATGGTTCATGAGCTGAGGCATCCATGCCTGTCGGACCTTTCCTGCCTCCCCTTCTCTCCACCGCTGGGGGGGCCTTTTCGGCCTGCTCCTTCTCGCACTCCGGGTTCGGGAGTCGGGGGAGCGAGCAGCTGGAGTCCGGGGGGCTCGGGCGCCGGATGATCTGAGGCGGCCCGGATCGACTGCCCCCGCCAGTGCGTCGGACCCGACCTCGGGCGACTCGGGCAGCTTGCCGGACTCGGCCGATCCTCGCCGGCGCCGCTTCCGTCGCCGGGGCTGTCGCCGGCCCGATCCGTGTGCCCGGCTCCGGTCCTCTCCCTCCGGATCCGGGGAGCGGTGCTCGATCGCTTTGGTCGAGGAGGCTCGAGGCCGCTTTCGCGTCCCTTGAGAGGGCTCAGGGCCTGCTGGAGTCTCCGATGCCCCGGCTTCCGGCTCCGTCCCGGCTCCCTCTGCAGGAGGCCACCAACCCACCCCCCGGACCCTACGCTTCTGTGACGCTATTGCCCTGGCTCCCTCCAGAGGAGGTGGGAGGCTTCCTCGAGGACAGCCCCCAGCACCCCTCTGGAGGTCCCTATGGCCCATCTGGGGGAAGCACACCCCGGAGTCTCAGTCTCACGACCTTGTACCAAGGGAAGAGGAAGAACGGACACCCCCCCGGATGTCCACTTGGAGACATCAGGAAAATTCACCCGTATGAGGGGGTTCCTTCAAGGTAAGGTGTCTCGGGGTTCGCCATCCTTGGTCGCATTTGACCAGTCCTGGAGGCGGTGTCCCCCTGCCGACCCCCCCCTGCGCACTCCCCTGGTGGACCTTGGGACCCACCAGGGCGGCGAAGAATTCCCAAAAACCGACCCTCCGAGGGAATGGGGATCCATCGACCCGACCCCGGGGACCAGCGACCCATGGTAGATGCCATGCGCGTGGCCACCAAGGTCCACTGGCTCAGATGGATACGGAGGAGCCCATTATGGGCCACGAGGAGTCAGGACCGCTTGGTTCTGCGGCGGATGTTCAGTTGGCGACCGCTGGCGGTTCAGGGGCGCTTCAGACTCGATGTCCTGCTGTGCAGCGGGGGCGATTAAGGAAGCTGCGCATCCTGAGAGATCCAAGCGGAGGAGGACGAGCGCTGGCACTCTTTTTCTAGGAGTTTGGCTAGACAGTTGCTGACCTTACTTGACCTCTGGCTACTCTCCCCCTGGCGGAGGCTACCGCCCAGGCGCTGAAGGGACAGGACTGGTCACTGAGCGTCAGGCTGGAACACCCCAGGTTCTCTTTTGCGAGCCGGAAGGTCAGTCGTTTGCGAGCACTTTGCTGAAGGTTGCTGGTGGTTTGAGCCTTGTCGGCGCGGCTCGGACCTCGGCAGAGGAGGGGAGGACGGGAGAGTCTGTCGGTACCCGCCTCTGAGTCTCAGCCCCAGGGCCTATGAGGGGAACCACCAGAAGAGAAGAAGAGTCGGTTTCGAAAGGGGGCAGAAGAAGCAGTCCGGACAAACACTCCTTCCGTGGCAGAGGACAGGAGGGCAGCCCAGGGGAAGGCAGAGAGCCCCTAGTCACTTTCATCAGGGAACCTTTCTCCTGAGCGGCCAGCGCCGCAACCTGAGGTGGCCTCTGAGCTCTACTCTGGAGGGGATGGGGGAGGAGGGCCTAGCGGCATGGGAGTCAGTCCGATCGGACGCTGGGTTCCTCCCTTCATGCCCAGGGAGATCAATCGGAGACTACTCTCACCTTCAAAGTGCAGTGCCCCACAGGAAGACCACATCAACTGTGATCCAGCCGCTTTTAGGAAAATCAGCCATCTACTAAAAGGGGATCAGCCCATCCCTTACCAGATGGATCAGGGTTCTCATCGTCTTTTCCAGCCACCCTCACGGCCAACAGAGACCAAAGATTATCCTCTCTCTCTCTCTCCTACAGCCTCCAATCCGAATTCCGAATCCCAGAAGACCAATCCGGCCCACCTAGAGGTCTCACCCACAGCTCTCAGGGTGTTCACACTCTCAGGACCAGTACTACAGGCTATGATGGACATCAGCGCTCAGGTCTTTCTCCGCTTCTTGCTGGCTTTCAACTACCACAAGGGGTCCTTTGGTCTCCTCATCTCCCCTTCCCTTTCACCATCACCAAAGCAGTGGGATGGGCATCACTGAAGAGCAAAGTCCTTCTTGCCCAACACCCTACCTGGGCGACTGGGCTCTTACCGCTTTGCTCAAGGCATCTTTGTTTCTACCTCAACTGAGACATCCCTTTCTCCATCTTTGGTCCCAGGCTCACCATTCTTCCTCTCTGAAGGTCCAATATGGGCCCTACAGCTCCAGGGCTCTTAGTTTCTTGGTATAGCACTACCTTTCTGCACCAGGACCAAGCATCTTCTATCAAAATCTTCAGAGTGCTCCCTGACCATTCCATCCTCCTGTTCTGTTCCACAAAGCATGCCAATTTCCTCCCAGGGCTCTTGGCGCTTATGCCCACAGCTTCGCCCTCTTGCGGGTCCAATGGCTCTTTCTCGCGTGGGACGCCATAGCGACAGTGGTCATATTCTGCTCTCCCATGCATCATCCCACCGCCAGAGCCAAGGCTTGCTCAGCGGCGTTTACCCCATTTCAATGCTCCCCGGATCTGGGATCTCCACAATTGGGCCCCCATCTTGTGCGCCTCTTGCTGCATTGACCCTGGGGCAATCGCCTCACAGTGGGGGAGCACTTACATCAACAACGGATCTGATATCCCATCCATCCTGCATTCCTCCTCCGACCCTGGACACCTGAAGCTGACCGCTTGGCTGCTCCAGTTCCACTCTTGATAAGGACTCATTGTTCTTCACACTGTAAAGTTTATTTTGGGGTGGTGCTCATAAAACCATCCTGTAGGTTTAAGCAATACAAAAGCTTCTCTGTGTGGGCAAGGCCTGAATGAACTTCAAGCTTTATCAGCTAAACCCTCTACTTGGTATATTTCCCCCGGACGTCTCCCCCTCAGACCAACCCCCTTCTTTCTAAAAATCGCCATTGAAGCAAACATCATCAATCAATCCAACCCCCTCTGTTTTCTTCTAAAATATGAAAATAAATTGAATATAAACTATTTCACTATAGTTTCACTTGCACAACTTATTTTTTATCTGAACAGGACAGCAGGTCATGAGCAATCCGACCAGCTTATTTTTTCCTTTTGCAAAATGCAATTTGGGCAAGCCAATCTCTCTCTTCTTCTCTGTCCCGTTTTCACAGTGATTTGTTTTTATATCAAGCTTCAGGCTTGGCCTCCCAGAGGGAGGCCCATTCAACCCGTCAGTATTTCATCTCATACGTTTATTTCCACTATAAGTTGGATTGCATCTAGGGTAGAGCATCCCAAGATTCAGGTAGCTGGGGACTCTGTCCCAGGTTGGCAGACAAATGATATCCTACTTCA
Source organism: Protopterus annectens (assembly GCF_019279795.1). NCBI lineage: Eukaryota > Metazoa > Chordata > Ceratodontiformes > Protopteridae > Protopterus > Protopterus annectens. Next base: position 1,913,380,276 of record NC_056741.1, on the reverse strand, counting down.
AGATTTAGAGTTATGCTCACCATAACGGCCTTTCAGTTTCCTGCATATTCTTTTTACCCGATCCATAACCCACAGGTTGCAGACAAATGAATACACCTACTCAGATGTAATTTTGACATACACATAGAATACAGTTACATATCAGAAGGAATAGGTAAGTGTACATACATGAATGAAAAAGCTTTACAGTTGCTTACATGAACATCTTTTAAAAACAGAGCATGAAAATAGCTTTCATATGTATATACAGTGTTGAACATTTATAAGAAATGGACACAAGCGTGTACATAGCAAAGAGATGTATAACATTGCAAAAGACAGTGTAATGTTATCTGCAATTTCTAGCAATTAAAATAATGAAAAGAAGAGGCAGCTTAACTATGGAAATATTAGAAAGGGGGAAGGTAGCTTATCTAATTAGAAAGAAGAGACCAAGTCTTGTCACTTAGAGCCTGTGATTGATATACTTTATATAAACAGTCACTTCTTGTGGTTAAGTGAGTATCTTTCTGGCCCAATGGAAAAAAAAGCTGACAAATATTTGAAGAAAAGTATCAGGTGCCGCCAATTTATTCTAGCTGGGAGACTAGCAGTAGCACAGGTTATTTTTGCTTAATGGTTTAGTAGTAACTTGATGCATCTTGTCCGTCTTTTATTTCCAGTGGAACACAGTTCTAATTTTTTGAGACTTGGTGGGAGTATAGAAATCCCCAGCTAAGTTGCTTGTTTTGGACATGGAGAAGAGACATTTGTTACTTGATTGTGGTAGTGTAAACTGGAATATGGTTGGAGCATATTTTTCAACAATGGCCATTTTTCAGGGAAATTAATTTCTGGACTACCTAGAGTTGTGAGTATTTAAGGTAGTGGGGCAATTCTAGCCAGTAAAAATATCTACGGGCTATGCAGTGGTGTTTTTTAGTTGGATATTTGCTGCAAATTTGGCTTTTTTATTATAAAATGTGTGAAGTTTAATTTTAAAGGGTGCTAGTGGACTGAACACTAAATCAGCAATAAGTGTGAGTCTGCGTGTGAGTGTCTGGTGTGGAAGAACCACCATGGCAGGGCTAGCCACTCTGTGGCGTAAACTTTGGCTCCAGGTGATTGCCACTGTTAAAGTGACACCCCAACCCCATGTGAAAAATGTTAAAAGGGGTATGGATGGATTGAGATTTGTAAAGATGGGAGACGCATACAGAAGGGATGGATGTAGGTAGGTAGTGGCTAAGAATTTTCTTGCAGACTCTGTGAGAAAATGTTTTGCTCCGTATAACGATCCCAGTTTCCAGTAGGAACTTTTGATGGCCTGGAGCAGGTGTTGGTCATATTTAAGTCTGTCATCAAGTAAGACTCCAAGTAGCTTTGTTGTGGTGTGCATTCAAGCTTTGCATTGCTAGATGACAGGATGTGGAATATGCGTTTTTGTTCTATGAACTTTTGGTGGTAGAGAGCATTAGCTGCGTCTTTTTAGGGTTGAAGAGTAGGTTTGCATTGGTGAGTCAAGATTCTGTGGATATTTTCCTCTTGTCCAACTCCTACCTGAGATCACATAAGGGATTCCAATCTCAGTGATACCCAATCTACCTACCCACCAATAACGCAATCCTGCCTGATTTGGGACATGCCTTAAGAATCTCATGTCTTCTGCATCTGCTAGGAGTCCAAATCACTGGTGTATGGTTCTTATACACATACTCAGCACCACCAATATGGGCCTGGCTGGTTATGCAATGACCAGCATCAAATATAGGAAACTATGCACAAGACATACTATGACTGAAATTTGTTTGCTGGTGCCAAGAAAGAAATGGGAGGGGGGCACAGGGCAAAGGGCACCCTTGTAAATCTGATGCATGGGTCCATGGCCAGCAGGAGATGTGCAGGACCCCCCAAGTGTGGGACTCAAATGAATGAAAGAAATGTACGAAAGTCAATGTCTTCAGGAAATATTACCCAGCTGATATACACTGCACATGACTTGTCTATGTAGGAGATGACAATGTGTCTGCCAAGTGCCTGACATTCTAACTTTACCAACAGAAGCAAAGAAACAACCCATGACTTTGGGACAAAATATTAAAGTACCTGTAGACCATGAGCAGGTGTTGGTAACTTGATGTTAAGGAAGCTACGAACCAGCTGGTACGTTCCTGGTACTCCACCCAACTGAGCTTGTTGCAAATTTCCAAAGACAGTCACCATTGCAAAATTCTTGTAGCTGCAACAAGATGATGGCAGAAAAATGTCACTGTCACAAGTTTTTAGCCATTAAATTATAAATTCCTGTCTTTAAAATATGCACTACATATTCCATATTACATTCATGTAAAAACATTTATTTTACTGTACTACACAACTACGGAATTTATCTCTCTAATTTTAAAAGTACATCAGGATCAATACTACAATGACATTACGGGAAAGTAGATACTTTGTGCACATCTGCTTTACTTAGATCCAATCACGCAGACTAGTGTGAGGCTGTCAACTTGTACTACTGATGAGTTTGGTTTCCTTGACTACAGTGTTTTTTTTCACTTTAGACACTTGTATCACAGGAGATATAGTATACAGAAGTATGAGGCATATGGGATACAAAGCTCTCCCCATAAATATGTATACTGTATTGTAACCGACTTACTGCTTAGTGTTCCCACTTGCACTTGCAGATCACACTGTACCAAGAAACAAGTGTTTTGCCTTTCATTGTGTTTATGTTCTTATGCCATCTTTGAAAAAAGTACTTTCATTGAGGAGTTTTAAACAGTCTGTACAGAAATATGTCAACAATGTGTGTTATACTTTTACTGCAGGATTTCAGGTATGTTTAGTATGTAAGAACTGTGCTTATTGTGTTTGTACTGATCTAAAGTTTAACAATCAGTGTTTGAACACTTACGTACATACTGTACTGAAATCCAACAGTTCACAAAAGTTGGTATTAAATATATGCTTATCCTAGGGTCTACATCACCAAATCAAAAAGACCCATAATTGAACATTTACATCAAAAATGCCAGTCATCGAGGTGTTTATAGTGAGACTGCAGTACAGTGAAGATCGGAAAATTTGCCCTTTCCTCACTGTAGTTCAATCTCGGAATTGGTATATATAAATTGGGAGGGGGGCAGCCTCCTACAAGAGTGACTTTGATGACTGGCATTTTCGATGCAAATGCCATTCGATTATGGGTCTTTTCGATTTGTTGATATATATCCTTTATCCTAACATGCCCACATATCACCACTGCATAAAACCATGTCTTACGTGCATCATTTTACATATAGCAGTGCCATTTAACTACATGTTATGATACAAGTCATCAAGTAGTTCTACACTGATGCTAACTGTGGAGACTTGCTGTGGTTTGTAGCTGCAGTACAAAAACATACAGCAGAAAAGCAGCAACATGGTGATGCAATTCAAACTGCTGCACTGTAAAACAGGAATCTCTCACCTGCACTGGTGTGCAAACCTAAGCTTTTATTTTATTCTGCTTCTTTGATTTTTTTTTCTTCTTTTTTTGTATCCCTGGGAGGGCAGGTGGTAGAGCCGCTGTCTCTATTAAGTAGGTCTGTCAGATAGATTGTGTACTGTTCACAGGTCTACACTGCTGCTGGCTAAGGATATTTGCTGTGGTCTGTAGCAGACATTAGCATAACCTATAGCAACAAGGTAAAAGCATGGTGTGGTGCTCCAACTACAGCAGCTGATCTTTACAGACAGAATCCTATCCCCAACCCCATGTATGCACTGATATAATTAGGTAGGAAGTTAAAGCCAACCTGTAGACCTACTTTAACTACTATGCTGTTTTTTTTGGGTTAAACTCAAATCACAATACTGAGAGATTTCTTCCATCATTTAGTATCTATATTTTTTTCATCTACCTGCATTCATTTAGGTTATGGTTTAAGCTTTCTTGCATCAAGTAGTTGTGAGGCAATTTTCTTCTAGCTTGTCTGTATGAACTCTAAATTGTTTCTTCTGATCAAAAAAGTACTTCATAAAGATAGACTACTACAGGTATAGTAGCACTGCATTCTTGCTTCTTGTAAGCGTATAGGTGCTTAATGCCAAGCTGTTAAGCTATACAATGTTTCCTCTATCAAATTCAAGAGTTAAGAGCTAGATGTGTATTGTACCTCCATTTTTTATAAGACATGTAATATTTTATGTATTGACATAGGCAGATCACATTTTCTGGCTAAACTTAGCGTTACTTATTACTATTTAGAACTGTCATGCCTACATAATCCATTTAGTATGCGTCATATTTGTAGCATCTGATTATTTTTATTAACTAATGGCAGAATTACTCAGTTACAACAACCTTTTTTATTGAAAAGAAAGAGAGTGCAGTGCATTTCATACGTTAAATGCCATATGTTAAGTGGAGATAGGTCTACTGTTAAGATAGACTTAACTTACCCAAAAATGTGTGTATTTAAAACACCGACTCCCAAAGTGAACTACTAAAGAGTAATAGAAGAGAAAATTCACCTGGAGATGAAATGTAATGCCTGCAGTAAAGAAGATATGTCAGACAGTATTTACTCCTTATACAGAAACACTGAAAAGTTAAAATGTGATGCTTCATTACAGGCTACGTTGCTAACTGTTATTGATGAGTTCTCAATTTACATTAAAGAGAGACTGTTTTACACAGGAAGATCCATCTGATCCTATGCCTGAAATAATAACGAACAAATCAGATCTGGTAGTTCAATGTTCCACCTTTCTTAAATCAAGAATAAATAACTATTATTAAACAAGTGCATGAATTAAACCTGACATTTCTGTGCCCCTCACTGGGTAAACACATTACACCTAACACTAAAGAAAGACTATAATGAAAATGTCGTCTGAAGTTGAAGGCGACATGCCATGGATAACGTCTGCTAAAAGAAAAACTATAAAAGGAGAGGGTTATGTGGGAATTCATTTCCATCCTTTGATTTAATGGAAGAAGAGAATTTCCCTATTAATAAATGTATAGAAAACAAGAAGGATTTATTAAGCATGCAAGAAAATGAATAAGAATCAGGATAGTTAAAGTCTAGCAAGGAGCCACCTCATGCAAAGAAAAGGATGGAAATCCTGGATTTTATGGTGTCAGTCCCAGAAGTAACAAGTCCCACTGATAGTAACATATTAGACTACAATCACACAAAGGATCTGTCAGGATAACCAGAAGAATTTTGCTTCTAGGAGCTCTAATTTAGGACACGTGGTCAAACCTGTCACTAAAGCTGACAAAGAACAGTGTACATTGTCTCATATCAATTCTTCAACTTTTGAATGTACCAAATTCCTTTACAAAATGTCTTACAAAAACAAGGACTTGTGATGGCTATTTCATAATTCATACTAGTGTAAATGACTTATCTTGTACATCACTGAATCATATGAAAGACCCTCTTAGTATAGAGAAATACTGTGGAAACAAATGTGGTTATAGTTCACTTACCACCACATTTGTTACTAAAGACCTGGAAAGATCTGTCTTGTGTCCCTCCCTTGCTTGGCCAAGACAGGCTTCACTAAATCCTTCAAGGTGGCAAGATTTAGTCAAACAGGTTTAGCGGTAGGTTAATACTTTTTTTTTAGAAATGTCATCAAGAAGGCTGGGACAGTTTCTAGTGCTTCAGATTTTATCACGCATTAAGAGTTTAATATGTTAATATTCAAATGACAGACAAGAAAAGAGATTAACTTTATAAATTATTACTACTGAAACTTGGCATGTAACTACTTTTAATTTTGCAAAATGTTCTTAAGTTTTAAAGTGAGAGTTAAAACATAACAGAAGGTGGAATACTAGTCTTAATACACTCCACTATTTCAGCAAATTGATTTTGTTCAAATGCTAACTCTGAAATTTTAACTCTTGACATGCTTAATATTTGTAATTGAAGTTGTACTATGTTTGCTGGTGATTTCAGAAGTCCAAACTCAATTGGTGAACATCAAATTGAATTTTTGTAAGACTTCCAAGATGGTTGCACACTGATCGACAATTTGACCAGAGCTTTCTCAGTGAAAACAAACTTAAAGCCAGTTAAAGCTATCAATTTGGATAAAGTTAAGTTGCAGTCCAGAAATTACACTGAGTGAACACCAGCAGAGAGAAATTTGGAGAAAGTAAGAGAAACTCAACTAGAAAAGAGGAAGAAAAATGTTTGGCAAGAATCTTGCAGCTGTTCAGCAAAAAGTAGTTCAGGTTTTAGCTATTGTACAAGAAAAGGCTTCCAGTAATGTACAGGAAAATAAAATAAAATAAATGCACTCAAAGATGTTAAAAATAGGCAAAGCACTGAAAGATTAAATACAGTCAAATACTAAAAGGCTGGAAAAACAGAAAAAACTTTATTGGCTATTCAGATGAACTAAAAACTGCAATCATCAGAGGATGAAATGAAGAAAAGTCTGGATGAGCATGACACTTAAATATTAGATTTAAAAGATAATAGTATGGAGAGAAAAAAATGACATTTTCTGGTGTCACACAAAAATTTGAAGGAACAGACTGCATTGATTTTATGGAAGTACAAATAAGTATCTGGATTAGTGTTCCACAGCAGGATTTATTAATTAAGAGGGAACATCATGTGTATATACTGCAAATCTGGCAATAAAAAAAAAAAAAAAACAACCAAGATCTAGATTAGTAAAGATGTAATAATCATACTAGCAGAAAGAATTGCTCCTGACAAAACTGTGGCAAACAAAGCATTAAAAGTTAGCTAGAGCAGAGTGTTTACATAAAATAAATACTCACTTTACACCACACAGAAAAGAAGCAAGTTTATCCCAACAACCACAGAATGTCAAAAGGCATTTGTGAGATTAAAGCTGCTGTACCTTGATCTATTTAAAATATTTTTTCCTACAGGATCAAATACAGTTTTGATACAGAACAGGCAAAGGAGAAAATTAAATTTAGTCAACAAATGGTGAGCCAGTAAACAGAAGGAAACCCTGTTTCTCTTTCTTCTATCAATGGTAAAGCTTACAGAGAGATTAATAGTGAAACCTTTTCCACTGTTCCAAAATAAAATGCTTAACTAACAGAAAAAAAGCATATGAGCTGACTAGAAGAATCGGGAGTATCTTGAGCCTGAACCAGAGACTAGTGCTGGGAATGGGAGAAGATCAAGACAACTAGCAAAACTGTGAAATTAGTGAATAAATTGGAGACTATATAACACCAATCTCATTAAATATAGGAAAAGACACGTGAAATGTGGCTTTTCAGAGAAAAGTGATGGAGAAAGACTGGAATTTTGTTGATTGTGTTAAACTGGTGGGTGAATTGCAAAATATACACCTCACTTTTTACTAATATTGAGAATGACTCTGAAGGGACTGAAGATGTCACAGAAAATTAAACTGTTTCTGTTCTCATTAATGTTTGTGTACATGTCAATCACATATTAAATTGTAAAGCATTTTGTACAGTATGCAGTCAAAACTATTTTAAATGTCAGGTGAGGAAAGTTCCGTTAAAGACATTAAACCAACAAAGTATTTTTTTTCAAAGTTGTAAAGTATCCTGGCTTTATACTGTAACAAATAAAGGTGGGACAAAAGCAAGTTGAAGGTAATACAATTGTGTGATCTCAGGGTGCTGGGGCAAGGGATATAACAATACATTGATTTCTTTATATGGAGAATTAATATAACAATTTATCCTGTTGTACAGAGATGGATATGTAGATTAATGTCTTTGGTTTAAGAGACAGCAAGCAAATAAGGCTTCAAAATATGATAAAAATGATGAAAGACATGAACGATAATGGTTAAACAGTAATAGCATTTGCAAACTCATTTTCACATTAGCAAAGATTTTCTCTGGAAGACAAGAAGCCTACAAGTGCAAGCAATTATATGAAGTTTGAACTGTGTGTTCTGAATGAAATTTACAAGGATTCTTTCATGCACTTGCAAAGTTACTAGCTGTTTCTTCCCCCATTAGCAGCTGCATTTACATTGAGACCAGCAGTCTGGAAGTGGAAGTAATTAATTATAAGAATTCTGAATAATGTCTGCTGAGTGAAGTGTACAAGGTAAATACAATTTAAAGGTACACTGAGCAGATGGGTTTCACGGAGAGAAGGCAAATGTTTGATATCAACTGAATGATCATGATCCAGAGGGAAGCAGAGTATAAGAGGAAAAAAATGCTGTTGTTGCTGGGTTTTGATGCACAGACAGAATTTGATAGTCAGCTGAGATTTTATGAGTAGAGCAATGGTAGCATTTGAATTCCTTGATAGAATAAAAGGGTTAATTAGCAGGCTATACGAAGAGTCAGGGACATAACTTAAGGTAGAGGATTCCTCTCAGACAAGTTGTGTTTGATCAGAGAACTAGGCAGCTCTGTCCTCTTCCACTTTGTTTTTTTATATTTAAGTAGCAGTTAATACAGAATAAATTAAACTGTTAGAACATACATACAGGACAATTTTCTACAACAGGAATGAAGTTTACAGAAGGCAAGAACTTAGCAATTTATGCAATGTTGGACTGAATGGAAATTGTTAAGAAAATATATCAAGTATAATGTACAAAAATAATGAACGGTTTTGCCATGGTCTATTTTCTATAAATGTATGCAAACCCATGTCACTCTTTAAAAATGTGAATATTTAATAAAGTTATTAAAAAAAATGATTTTTTGGATTCTTTCTAAAGTGGTAAACAATGAGACCTTAGTTGTAGTGGGCAACTTTAATTATCCAAGTACTATCGGGGACACTCATTTTACAACCTCTCATTATGCATCTGAATTTGCTATCTTTGTACTTATGGGTTTATTTCAAGTGATTTCTAAGCTAACTAAAGGTAGTTGCGTTTTAAATTTAGCATTAACAAATGCACATGGTTTATTGCTCATATGACAGTTCTTGATCCACCGAGTAACTGAGATCATGACACAATTACTTTTACAATACCTCTGTATGTTCCAAATCTGACTAAAGTTAAAATGTAGTGTATGACTACACTAAGAGTTTCAGGGTCTTAGAAAGTGTGTCTTACTTCAGCATAATGACATTATGTAGTGAATGAACTGGGCACATTTTTTAGTTGTGACATTTTAAAAACTCTCTTTTCCTTAAATAACTGTATTAAACAACGTTGCTATGAAATCTAAAAGGTTTCCTTAGTGGAATAAAGCCATATCTCCTCTACTAAACAAGAACAGACAACAGAATACATGCAGAGTTTCCTACAACAGTTAAAAGTAATTTGAATAATGCAAATCAACAATAGAAGGGATATATTTGTGTTAGCAAATCAAAACAAGTTGATATCATCTCAAGAAATACAACACAAACAGGTCTCTCACTATCACAGTTTACATCATATATTTTCTCACTTTCAAACAGACTCTGCCATTTTTCCAAAAAAAATTCATCTGATGAGGGGACCAAAACGAACACCTTTTCTCCGGATTTAAATTCCCTAGTCCTTGCATTTCTACTCCTAGTGTTGGGTAGCTTGAGCTCCTGCCTTGTGTTCTATGCTATGTGCATCATTACTTTTAGCCTGTCTTGCAAGCTGGTAGAGGTATTCCAGGACACTTTTAAATGGGTTTATCCTTTCTTTCCAAGTTTTTCCTGCAATATCCAATAGTCATCAAAACTAAACTAAGTTGAGACTTGTGGCAGTTTTCTAGCACAAACAGGGAGCATGGTATTAACTGGTTCCAGTATTTGCCATCTATCTCAGCATGTTTTCTTAGCACAGACTTCAGCAAACTACAGTGAAAGTTTTAGTTGCTTGACATCAAAGCACATGCACAGTTGGTTCATTATCCTGGATATGCAAGAATCTCTTAATCACTAGTACCCCTACTTGGGGAATTAAAAGCCTACCTCTCTGGCTATAGATTTAGTATTGTTCTTATGTAATAAGTTGGCTACTAGGTATTCAGTTGCACAATCCAAAATAGATTGTGTCCACCACATTAAGTTTTAGTGGCACTCCTACAGTAGTCACTGGTATCAAAGGAGTTTTAAAGATTTAAAGAAGGGCTGCTGTCTTTTGACTTATACCACATCCAGCACCAGAGCTCTCAATTTCTTTCACTATTCTGGACCACTGAAACCATGGTAGGATGCATTGCTTTAGTCATGTCCATTCCTAAATGTCCTTCTATCACTAATGTATTAATGCCATTATCGGGTTTCTAAAAGGCTAGGGAACCAAGAGTTGAAGCACTACTTTCTCTCTGTTCCTCCTTACACTGTTTAACAAGTTATTTTGTAACTCAAACCATGGGTGAGGAGGAACACTTCACTCAATTCTTCCTTTACAACCCTGGATATATTTTTCCATGTGTTTCTCAAAGTGTCAGCTTCCCACTCATCATCAACCCCTTTTTCCATTTTCTATATGGAGTTGAGGTGCTGTGCAACTGTTGCCATCTCTCGACTCAGTGCCACTGTCCTAACTTCTCTGACAGTCATGCCATCTTCTCTCACACAAACTATCCACCTCTTTGCTAGATGCCCTCGTTTCCCTCTTGACTTCTTCATGTCTGTCTCAAATCATCATAACAGACTGTTTTCTGCTATCCTGCACATGTGCTCCAAACCACTGTAATCTGTTCTCTTTGACTTTCACTGCAATTGGAGTTACTTTGGTTTCTGCACTGATGTCCTAATTTCTTCATCTGTGCCACAGTATGCATTCTACCACCAGTCTCAGCCACTTCATCTCCTCTAGTTTCTTCAATTGCTTTGACTTTACTGCTCAGGTTTCTGAACCATGCAACAGTGCTGTTCATACTACTGTTTTGTATACCTTACTTTTCAACATCTTTGGCATTCTTCTGTCATACACTAAAACTGGCACACTATGGCAGTTGGCTACAGCCCCTCTGATTCTAGCTTTGACATCCTCAGACTTCCATTCTCATCAACTACCCCTCTCAGATACTTGAAGCTGTTACCCTATTCCACTATCTTCCCTTCAATTTCAATTCTCAGCTTCTTCTGATTTTTCACGATTTGCTGCCATTGCAACTGCCATATCTGTACTCAGTTTTATTCCATGTACCTTCAGTTTTGCATTCGATTCCCCTATTAGTTGCTGAAGTTCTTGCTCAGAGTATATCTGAAACACCACATCATCTGCATACAGCAACTATGTTAATATGTCCCCTCCAACCTGAATGCTGTGGTCCATCACCAGTCTAAATTGCAGTGGACTCAGAGCTGAACCCCACTGCACATCCACTTTCAATGGGAACCTCTCTGTGGGACTGAACCCTCTGACTGTTCCTACTTAAGTCATCAGGTCCTTGTACATAGCCTGCACTAATTCTACCAATCTTTCTGAGATTTTGAACTATTGCAGGACTGTCCAAATCTGCTTTCTTGGGACTTTATAATATGCTTTCTTCAAGACTAGGAATGTCCAGATGGACTCTTTCCTCATCTCTAGCTTCTTCTCAACTGTCTATCTTACTGCAAACATTGGGCCAATTGTGCTTAATCTGAATCGAAACTGCCCAGCTACCATCCTACTTTCTACTTCTCTGCATATTTATCAATCTTCCTCTTCAGAACTTGCATGCAGTGTGACAGGAGTTTGCTACCTGTGTACTGACCACATTTGTGGATGTCCCTTTGTTTTTGTTGTTGTCATCCCTTATGAAGTGTGCCTGACTAACTTCTTTATCTTTTTTTCTTTGCCTTCAAACCATACAGAGCTTCTTTGTGCCATCTACAGAGTCACTCTCTCCAGCTGGTAGAGTGCCTCCGATGCCCTGCTCTTTGCTACTGCAACTCCTCTTTTAGCCTCTTTGTTAGCAACTAGTATTCCTCCATAGCCTGGTCAGTCTTTTCCGCTTCCCACTTTTTCCTGCACTCCTTTGTTTTGATAACTTGGATTTCTGCCTTCCACCACAAGCTTTCCTTATGTACCATATATGGCTTGGCCACATACCTGTTCTACAGTCCTCATACATGCGGTTTTGAGATGCTGCCATTATTCTTCAACTCAACCTCCTCCCTCTTCTTTCTGAGGTGAGTGAGCTCCGAGTAATTACTTTAACTCCTGTGCTCTCTCTCCAATCAACTTCCAGGTCTTCAGCAGAGTCTCAGCTGACCTTAAAGCCCTGTCTGACCACTGCTAGCAAGCTGGCTGTGGCAACCAGTGGTTTATGCTCTGGGATGACTGTTTCACTGGGGTGGGGATGACTTTGAAGTTGCTGATTCTACCCCAGTACCCTTTCCTTACTAGGGGAAGTCTACCCGAGTTGCGCCTAAGCCACTCTTGTATGTGATCTTGTGAATGTCTCTCTTGCTGTACCATGGCTTGGCTACTATCAAGCCATTTTTGCCAGAAAGAAGTCTAGAATGGCCTCTCCTTTTTTATTCCTATTGTCCCAAGTGTGCACCCAGGCAGTCCTCATATCCAGGCAGTTGGCATAATGGTTAAGGTATTCACCTCCGATGCACAAGGTTTGATCCCGACTGCCAATCAACGCATGTATGGAGTTTGCATGTTCTCCCTGCGTCTCTGTGGGGGTACTTCCCACAAAAGTGCAGTGTGTTTCCACCTCAACCTCACCCAAAGATGGAGTTGTGGGCAAAAGTACACACTCTGGATGATGCCTATGACAGGAAGAGTTGTACAGACCAATCACTTTAGGCACCAACTGTGGTGAGCAATATCCTTGAGATAGGAGAACAAAGGTCACAGACAGTGCATTGAGTCAGGGTTAGTCATCTGAAGGTGTAAAACACTGGCTACAGTTGATCTGATCATGCTGACTAATGACCAATGTCAGCTTCCCACTACAACTTTTTAAAACATAACACCTTTTTAAAATATAACTGGCTTACCTGAAGGTCAATTAAAACTGGAGTATCCCCTCAAGGTCAGTTTGTCATAAGGTAGAAGGCATTCTTCCTCCCCTATAAATATAGGCACTGTGGTCTCAGTATTTAACTTTTTACTCTATATAAGCCAAATCACACCAGTATTCTTTAATGTCAGGTGTTATGTATGCCTTGTTTAATATTTACAGCTCCCTTTCTTAATGAAACTGATATAAAGAACCTTCTTTACTAACAGGAGTATCATCAGGACTTTTTCCTGTCTCTGTACGGCTTATACACTGTCGCAGAGTGACTCCACATCACCCTTTCAGTATCTTTTTCCTATTTATTTACTGGGCAAAAGTTAACGGTTTTCAGAGGAAGCCTGGAGAGAAAAGCTAAGACAAATTTACACATAAGGATAAATATATAACAGAGATATTAAAACATTATTAAGAAATAAGTACTGATTACAACAGCAGTAGAACACTGAGTTTTAATTAGGTGGAAAGATTAGCCTGTCCAAGAACAAAATAAAGAAATAAAGATTAGAGTGTTTACCAGAGGAGAGGTAAACATGAGTAGTTGACCGGGGCAGTGTGTGTGTGTGTGTGTGTGTGTGTGTGTGTGTGTGTGTGTGTACCACGTCTGGGATACCCAAGGATGTTGAGGGAGGTGGAAAGCCAGCCAAGCTCTTCTATAGACTGCTCTCCCTCTACAAATGATTTACATTCAATTTAAACTTTTTAATGAAAAACAATAAAACACTTTCAACTAGAGCCTTCACTTTTTTAAGTTTCTGTCACAATGACAGAAGTGTTTCAGAAATCTGATCAAGTAGTATTCCTCCCTCTGTAACTATCCAGGTGTAATTTGCTTTTCAGTTGTAGTTCTCCCTCTTAATATTCACCTGCTCCTTAGAATCTTCCGTTGTTGGGGTATTCTAATTTAGCATGACAGAAAGATAAGAATTCAGCACAAGGGGTGTATTTTCTGTACTTTCTAACTTAATTTCCTTAGCACAGACCTTTTCAGCAAGTGCTTCTTATTCTTCAATTCCAATAATCACTTCAGCTCATTGCTTTGCAACACTTCCAAGCAGGAATACTTCATTAAGCCCACTCCTTCTACTATTCCTCTTTAGAGGTGTACTGAAGTGTCTCTGACTGGTGTAGTTTACTCTCCTCTGTCTTTACATCTTTCTAAAAGAATGTCTTGATTTAGTTGGATTCATATATTCTAACGGATGCATTTGCTGGTTGCTCCCTCTCCCCTATTTTTTCTTAGTAAGGCAGAGGTACAGGTGTAGGTTAATTCAACTTTTTGTTACCACACACACACACACACACACACACACACAAACACTGACATTGCATCTACAACTGTTTAAAGCAGGGAAAATCATTTCTTATCATCATGATATGGGTCAAACTGGGTACAAAAGAAACAAGATGGACCACATTTCCAAACACAATCTTTACTTCTACCTCAGTAACAGGATACTGCTTATCACCATGAATTCATACCACTTCTATCATTTTGTTAGTAATAGTTGCTTTCTTGCACACATATTGTTCTTTTATGTATTACCATACTACCAAACAGTCTTTGCAGTTTCTTGCCATCAATTAAGACAACACACTTGCTGCACAGTAACAGAATGATGTTTTGGTAATTCTAAAGCAATTTATCAGTTTCAAAAAGCATAACACTAATCAGTAGCATACATTTTCAAGTACAAGTTTAACCATGTTACTATCACTAGTAAACAGTTTACCTACATGGCCCTTTAACTTTTTCCTCATCAGCCTATGATGCAGGTTTTAGTACATGTTTACACTGCTCAGATTCACATATGGCTTCATGGCATAAGTGTTTCAGAGCTCATCTCCTTCCCCTATTATGCTGGCCATACACATCTTCTGCTCAGCCATCTCCAAGTTCTCCTTTGTCCCCCATGGACAGCATACTATGTCTATAAATCAGACTGCAAGGCTGAGATAGAAATTATCTTTAAGAGAAGTCCTCTAATATTTTCTGGACTAAGGGAGCGAGGGGTAGGCCTAAATGGATAAAGGAGGGAAGAGGAAGAAAGCAGCCTCCCACAAACCTCTGAGACAAATTTGTTAAAATGAGCCGTGGAAAGGAAGTATGACTGCAACAGAAGCAATATTTCAGGATCTACAATTACGGCAAGCTTGTAACTCAACTGCATTATGTTTTTGTGCAAGCCACTGCTGCAGTCATAACTTCACTGAAGAGTGCCAAAGCCTGCAGTCATTAGCCCAAAGACAGCTGGATACACCTACACATAGGGAAGGAAAAATATCTTCTTGGAATGAAAACCAAACCCTACCCTAGCCATAGACATATCTACTCTACGGTACTTGGAGGAGGTGTAGACAGAGGACATGGTAGCAGCTTCTACATAATCTTTGCTAGAGATCCCTTTTAATGATAGTGGTTGCGTTCTGGGTAGAATTAGATTTTACTTACCAGGTGCAGCAGTTAAAGTTGTCACCTCATAGCAAGAGGTTCTCTAATTCGATTCTCGGCTGGGGTGCCTTCTGTGCACAGTCTACATGTCCTCCCTGTGTTTGCATGGGTTTCCTTAAGGTACTCCGGTTTCCTCCCACTTTCCAAACATATGCATCTGGAGGATTTCTCCCCAGGCTTCAGCTGAAAATAGGCTCTGTCCTAGTTGGACTTTACAGGTCAACAAATGTTACATAAAAATAAAATAAAAAATGGTAACCATTCCCTATGGTATTTGTGGCAGAAAATGTTAAGGTGGAAAAGTCCTCTCAAGATGATCCATTTTGAAATAGGCAATCCCTTTTTATTTTCTCTAAAGTCTACAAAGTGCTGATTGTCCCTCCTGTATGCCTTTGTTCTGTCAAGGTAGTATCTGAGTGGTATATAGACAGCTAAGGAAAGCAGGATTCCTTCATCCGCATTCTGTGGCTTAAGCAAGAAGTGAATGGGAGTTAATTAATCTTGTTTAGTGCCACCTCTGTCATCACTCTGGGCCTGGAGGACAGCATAGTATGACAAGTGAACCTGTGTGAAAAACCAAGAAGTGTTCTTTACACATTAGAACTTGCACTTCCAATACATT